>NC_061096.1:16756049-16793549 GCF_015104395.2 Macrobrachium nipponense
GAGTTAGATTCTCTTACAAGACAAAAATGGTTTCAAACCGACTTATGAGGTTGTGCCAGTGGTTGAAAGAGCCTTTTGAGCTGAATACAGAGTTGAGTTGTTTGAATATAGAATTTAGGCCAAAGGCCAAGAACTGGGACCTATGAGGTCATTCAGCGCTGAAATGGAAATTGACAGTAAAAGGTTTGAAAGGTATAACAGGAGAGGGTGGGCCGTAAGATGGAAGAAAGAGAATATGAAAGGAGGTGCAGTAAAAGGAATGAAAGGGGATGCAGTTAGGGATCGAAGGCACGCTGCAAAGAACCTTAAGTAATGCCTACAGTGGTCCATGAGTGGCAGGGGTTCGCGTGGGGGGTCAAGTTAGCCACAACCTGCCCACTCTATCACTAATTAAGATGACCCAGGCCACAGCAACTACGGAAAGCAGAGGCTTCGTCATACTGTCCCACCACATGCTGGTGCAGCCTTTTAAGTCCAATACAAAGTATCCCTGGCCAGGACGAGAATATCAGACAACTGGAGCAGCCATCTAAAACCTACTTCATAGATAATTAAAGTAATATGATATGGGAAACCCTACACCACGTACATAAACGCATCTTCCACGGGGAGACTGCAATTTTCGAGTTCGTTAACTCCGCCTCGAACCTTTATTCTAACGCTCAGGTGATAATGACGATTCAAGTAACTGCGCAGCTTATGAATGTGGACAGTTTTTCTAAACTATTTCCGGGAGACAAAACGAAGGACAAGAGAGTCCTGTCAACGACAGTCAAGTTAAGAGGGACGAGAAAAAGGTTAAAGCAGGGTAACTGTTACTTTCGACTGACGACAGCTACAACCTCTTGATAAAAGACTTCCAGGTCTCTCGTCACTACATACAGTGGTATTTCATAAACAACTAAAGATTTGTTAGCAATCAGTCATTGTTCATAAATACTGTAATGTAGTAATGAGAATAGAGTAAAACAAGTGCGACAAACTCATGGATGAAATCATCAATACTTTTCTGTTCAAGGAATGGCAACATTTAAATATGAAGCTGGAAGTACACAGAAAATTAAGATACAACATATAACAACTGCTCTAAGATTTATCATTATTTACATTATACTATAAATGTTGTGTAAATTTGGGTAAACGATGAGGACATTCAGGGTAGTAAAATATCTATTCATGCGTAATCAGCACAGTTCTCATTGGAATATGAAACCTTTTGGCTACTCAGTTGTAGAAAGAAATTATACAAATTGAAGTCTGTTTGACTTTCAGTATCGTAATAAAATGCACCATGGTTTATCGTACTATGAACCCCTTCAATGATTGCTAGTACTGCACAGGCAGCACTTACAATCAGTGTCTTTGAAATCATTGGAATACAACGCTCATTTCAAACTCAATCCAAATACTCTTCTCTCTCTCTCTCTCTCTCTCTCTCTCTCTCTCTCTCTCTCCTCTCTCTCTCCTTTACAATTTAAGATATTCTCTACAAGCTATAAGAGGATAGGAGCTCAGAATTAATGCTGTTATCTAATGTAAACTTCTATAACGCAAGTTTTAAAATAAAATAAAAACTTTGAATTCCTCTGAAGGATCATCACAAGATTATTAATGCGGGATTTTCCGTTGAAATTCTGCCAGGTTTTTAGTTTTCTGCAAAGGCAAACTACTGAGAGTGTTTTTTTGTCTGTCCGACCGTCTTCAGATCTTAAAAACTACCGAGGCTAGAGGGCTGCAAATTAGTATGTTGATCACCCACCCCCGAATCATCAAACATATTAAATTGCAGCCCTCTAGCCTCAGCAGTTTTTATTCTATTTAAGGTTAAATTTACTCATGATCATGCGTCTGGCAGCATTATGGGTGCTAACAACAACGGCCACCACCGGGCTGTGGCTGCAAGTTTCATGGGTGATGGCTGACAGTTTCATATAGCATTATATGCTGTACAGAAAACTCGATTCCGCCGAAGTAACTGCGGCGTAATTGTTACTTGTTTATATAAATTGACTTCGGGGATAAAATTGTGGGATTCATGTAATAAAAAATTATTAGTTTTGCAACAAGTAAATTGTGACTAAACAATACTGAAGTATTCAATTGACTACTCAAAGGGTATATTTAAGCTGTGTGTCAAGTATAGTTTACTAAACCAGGTTGCAGAAAAATTACACATGGAAAGGAGAAAGAAAGAGAGGCACCATAAGAAACTTTGGGAGGAGAAAGATTTTAAAGTTACGAGAGGTAAAAAAAAGACAACTTTTTCTATGACGAGAAAGTCGACGATCAAAGAAAATGAAAAAAATAGAAATAACAGTAAATTAGTGAAAAATGATGGACATGATTCATAAAACAGTATTTTGGTGTTCAGAGTTGTCATAATTAAGCAAAGATTTTTTCAGTGACATATTTCCTTGAACGATTTTTTTCTTAATAATGAGAATAAGGCCTATTTTTCCCATAATAAAATACCGTTATTTCTAGGTTTATGAAATATATGCAGAACAGAACAGAATATAGAATTTAGGCCCATGGCCAAGCGCGGAGACCTATGAGGTTATTCCGCGCTGAAAGGGAATTTGACAGTAAGAAGGTTTGAAAGGTTAAGAAGAGGAAAACCTCTAACAGAGGTAGGAAAGTCAGATGGAAGTAAGAGAATACGAATGGAGGTACAGTAAAAGGAATGAAAGAGACTGCAGTTTGGAGCCGAAGGGGACACTGCAAAGTCCCTTAAGGAACTAGATGTAAAGATCTCAGAGGTAGTACTTTAAAATTTAAAAAAATAAACCTGTGAACAATCTGCTGAACAGATAATACCTTCACTTATAATGCATACATTAGTCAATTGACTTCATTCAGAGACTTAAGAGATACTGTGGCAGTATCATCAGTCATGTTTGTATATGAACTCATACTTAAGGTATGAAGTATTTTGGAGCTCATTTTCCTTCATAGGCAAGCATGCAGCGGCACGATGACATAGTTATGCTCTTTTAAAATGACTTGCTTTCGGTCGGATATTTTAAACCTCCTAAATAAATAACATAATTGATAAATATGAATGAACATGATCAACTTTTCTTTCAAGGCGCCTTACGGAAAAATGTCACATCGTCTCTGTGTTAATATTCACTTGAAACAAGTACAACTATTTCACTGACAAATTTCGGCCAAAATCGTTGTGAGCACCCACAGAATATATTACAGTGGTTTCATGTGCATGTCTTTGCTGACAAACTATGCACCAAGTAGCCAATACTTATGGCGAAAATAAAGGCGACTGGGCAGGTACGAACGTCTTCGATGTGACTGTAAGCTTTATAAAAATTATTTATCCCTCGCATATATATATATATATATATATATATATATATATATCTATATATATATATATATATATATACTATACACACACACATATATAATATATATATATATATATATATATATATATATATATATATATATATATATATAGAGAGAGAGAGAGAGAGAGAGAGAGATGTACATCAGGTCCCAATACTATTGGAAAATCACATTTAACAGTTAATATACAGATTAATGTCATTTGAACTTCTCGCTCTTCCTGCTTCCATCCACTGTGAAATTAAAACTATATATGCCGAGGAATTGAAAGAAGACGCGTATTATCCACATTTCTTTATCACTTTCTCCGCTTCCGGTTAAACGTCTATCAACCAAAAGAATGAAAGGGCGCTTTATCAATGTGGCTGTAACGAACGTGCTTTGAGAGTTCAATGATTTTTCTAAGGTCTGAACGTGACTGTGAGAACCTTTGTCCTGTGGTTAGTAAAGGATTAGGGAAGGGGAATGGAATACCTATTAACAAAATTCCTGAGCCAATGAAGATTTTACTCAGAATAATTTAACACACACACATACATACATACATACATACAACTACATACATACATACTACATACATGCATATATATATATATATATATATATATATATATATATATATATATATATATATATATACATACATATATATTGTCAATGGGTTTAACAGGTCGCAGTCAAAGGAACTTTTAGTCTTAGCTACCATAGAACGTAATTTTTTGTTGAACGGTTTGTTATATAAGCAAACTGATGGTGTAAGCATGGGATCCCGTACAGGACCATCTTTGGCTAAAGCTTTCATGTGTTTTATGGAGAAAAAATGGCTAGACGATTGTCCTTTTGGATTTTAAGCCCTAATGCTTAGTTCACACATTCAGATACCAAGGCACGCATGTCCACGCACAAACGGAAATTGGTAGTTGGCAACGGCTTACGTAAATACAACGCAAATGTTCACCTTTGAAATATAAGATTAATTTGATATTTATGCTAGTAACCAGGGCATATAATATTTTTTCTAGCTATTTGAATTTGCATGAAGAATTGGAATTTCTAAGGACGCTTTTAAAAAAACAATGGCTATCCATTGAATTGCGTGAATACATATATTGGTTAACAACTTTCAAAATAATATATAAACAAACAACCCAAAACTACCGCTAATGTAAAGAAACCTGTTATTTACTTATCTTTATCTTTTACTGGAACTCACAGTTACGATTTAAAAAAGCAATTAATTTCTATTTTGTCCACTGGTTACCCTCAGCTGGATATCAAAATATATTTTACTTTGCAAAATAAATTAAGTAATTTCTTTAATATTAAGGACCCTAAACCATCAAGCCTTCAGTTAAATCAGTTCTATAAATGGCAGTGTAGTGGTTGTGATGCCACTTTCGTCGGAAAAACTGCCAGATCAGCTTGGACGAGATGGTTTAAATACCTCGGTAAGTAATTTCGTACAGGCAATTATCTCTCAAGGCCTAATTACAGTGCAATTAGAGAACACAGTGAGAAGGCTGTGCACCTTTTACATATTGATGATTTTTGTTTTAACCCCTGTTCAGTTTGCTACAGACTACATTTTAGAAGTTCTATATTCCTTCATGATAAAGCCTTCTTTGGCTAGAAATGTGGCTGTAACCTCACTTATGTGTTTTTAGTCTGCATTTTACTGGTTTGAATATTGACTACTAAGGAATTCAGAGCCGATGAACCACGGTTTTTCGGCAACACCTTTTTGTCAAAGCATCAGATAAAGGTGAAAGTTGGCAAGTGCATATTTTATAACCCTACCTAATGTTTGCTAGTATTATTTAGTACCTAAGTTCAATAGTTCTGGAACTTATCAGAGTAAAAGTGAGTTTCCTATGCCAGAGCCATCAAAATCACAGGAAAGGGTTTCAAACACTAAAGTGACAACCTCTGACGTCATGAGACTCCACCCAACTGTGAAGAGTTTACATCTGGGGAAAATATCTCTTCACTGTGGGTGGCTCTGCCCACTTCCCAATGACACTAATTGATATTAGTAGGATGCCCATCCTAGGCTTCAGCGATAGCAATGATGACGAGAAGGATTTGTCATCTTCCTCCTGATTGCATTATCATTCTCAATAATTTTATTATTATTATGTGGAGGTATCACCACAACTTCCACAACAGTTGCTGGGACCAAGACCAAGAGAGACAAGGTCTGCCCAGTTGGGTGGGGTCGCCTCCCACGGTCCCACCTAGGGTAACTATGTAGGCGATGACGTATCTTAAGGTGGCCTCACACTAGGCCTTTTTTTCTCCAGCAGTGAGCCGTTGCTGCCGAAAATGGAAAACCGGGAGCTTTCAGCTCGAGATTTTTGCTTCCCGACTGGACGGGAAGCAGCCAGCACGAACCGCTAGCAACCGCGTAGTGTAAACAAACAAGATGGCTGTTGCTGATAGGATGTACTCTCAGACCTTTGGCTTTTCTTCTCCTGAGCCACTCTCGAACCCACAAACGTTTTTTGTTACTCTTGCATCCACATAAGATTCCGAAAACACATCACTGCAGCACATCTTGCAACAGTCTAACAATTTCTGGGAGCCATGATGATATCAGCTGATCAATTTTGTTTACTTTTTCCTACTGCTCCTCGAAACCACGAGGTCCTAGTGTGACGATACAACACTTTTGCTCGCGAGCATCGGCTGGATGCTGGCCAAAACCGCGAGCAAGAAATGACAAGTGTGATACCTACTTTAGAGGTAGTACATGCTCATCACGGCAATTCACCTGCTGACGCAACAAGGAGGTGGACAAACTCCGCCTACATGGGGAATTTGGGGGGAAGTGAACAGATATGTTGTTAGCGTGGAATTCTTCCATTTTCTTGATATTCTCGTCGTTTCTCCACATAATGAACCAGTCTATAGCTCATTGGTTAGACCTACATCTATTTAGGGTGGGAATAAAAAATACAGTCCGTTTTGTTTTACCTAAGGATTCGACACTATAGCCTTCTAGTTGCTGCAGCAAAGGATGAGTGTTGCCTAGTAACTATTACCCATTATAGAAATAATACTTATTCACGATAGAGTACATCTTGCTACAGGTCTTCTTGCTTTTATACAAATCTTACTATGGGTCTTCTTGCTTGTATACAAAGTGGCAAGACCGTAGCACAAATGCAGTCTTGCAACCACGGGGACAATTCTATATCCTGTTGAAGCCTAGACTGTGTTAGTGACTTACTGCTTAACTGGTGTGTGGGCGGAGTCTAATGACGTCATATTATGTTTAAGTCACAAATGGTTTTTTGGATCCTTTTCTGTGATTCTCTCGGTTCCGGCATCGGCGACTTCATTTTACTCAATAAATATCAAAACTATCGAGCTTAGGTACTAAATAATACATGCAAAAATTAAGCATGGTTGTAAATATACACTTGGCAACTTTCACTTTTATTCGATGCTTTGATAAAAAGGTGTAGCAGAAAAACCGTGTTTCATCGGCTCTGAATCCTTAAGTAATGTATTTATTGTTTATTTGTACCATCAGTGTTTGTGACTTAAATTTTGTATTTTGCTTTATTTCATTCTATTTATTCATTAGTTTTGATAAGCCATCATTTAAAGTTCTTTTATTAGCCACCGTTTAACGCATTCTTATAATTTTTATGTACTTTTGCTGTATTATTGTGAATTTTATTATAAGAAATGTAACGCCATTATCATTTCAATTTGTAGGTTGATAACAAGTGATAGTAATACTCGAAACATGTCCCAATAAAGCTGTGTAAAATGCTTATCAGGGTTTTGGCCTTTGTGTGCTTACTGATATGTAGATGGCGCTTCCCATTGCTACATATATAAAAAAATAAAATATCATTATATATATATATTAAAGTATATATAAATATATATATCTATATATATTATAAATTATATATATATAAATATATATATATATATAGATATATATATATATATATATTATATATTTATATATTATATATATATATATATATATATATATATATATATATATATATATAAAATATTTGTTTATGTATGGACCTTGTGGTGTTATTGGTAGCATTCTCGCTTATCAAGCAAGTGGGCCCTGGTTTGTAATTGTAATTGTCCGCTTATTCGCTATGTCGGATAGTACAGCCCTTATGCACGCAAATTTTTGCTATTTACTAATGTGGTACTGTTGTATACCAGTGAGCTAGCCATCTATTTCCAAGCCATCTCGGCTATTGCTACTTTCTCTCCCATTTTACTGGTCCTTGGTACCTTCTTCAGCGACCAGAAAGTATCCAAGGTAACATAAAAATTGTAGTACCGTCTCTTCAAAAGCTCGGCCTTCCACTACATCATGCGCAAGGTCTAGACTCTAGTCTAGAGCCTAGACCTTGATCATGCGCTCCTCCTCACTCGCTCCCCGTCTTCTCTTCTTATAATACATCTCAGCCATCGCCAATCTCATATATTTTGCAGTCCCGTCTATCTCCTGTGATACCATCTATTACATTCGATACATAGTATTGAGTTTACCCACAGATCTTTCCAGCAGCATCCATGACCAGTTTCCCGATCGTACTTTTTCTCTGCTTCCTTTCCAGTTACCATAAAGTTGTTTTACTGACAATGATTTTTAAACATTTCTGTAATCTCTTCCTTTCATTCTACTTTTATTTTTGGGTAATCTGCTCCTCTATATAAATCTCTGTAGCTTCCTCCATTACTATGATAGCCTAGATAAGTTGGAATGTAAAGCAAAATCCTCTTGGTATAAGAAAGCTGCTTGGAAGAACTTTGGGGACATTTTGATAATACTTTTGCAAAAGTTTATATTTAAATAGTTTTTCCATCTTAGGTATAATAGCAAGCAACGAGGAGCCTCTGTGGAAATCACCAACTAGACAAAGTCTTGCTATAGTTTAAAAAACCCTTAACCTTAAAGAACTTGCGCTCAATCTATTGGCGTCTCGGGTCTCGATGAGGGAAACTGCCTTCACATCAGACTCCTAAGGTTTATAGCAAGTTTCCAAACTTTGAATTTGGGATCATCATTTTGTAACATTTACTTAACAGCTCTTTCTGAATGTTACGCCAAGAAAGGTGTTATAAAGTGGAATATCAATTTCACATGATGAAGTAACGCACAGGCCATATCTAAATATATACTCCTATAATTCACCGACAAGACTTAAGATGTTGGGTTTTCTAAGAAATATTTTGTAATTGAAAGAAGCTTTTGTGCGCTCCCTGGGAAGTACACCAATTATTTTTACTAATCATAAAGCTTAATTCTTGACATTAAAAATAATCATTGCTGAGACTGAAAAATATATTAAATCTTCAAGGTTTTCAGTAACTACGAATCATTAAATGTGTTTGCGACTATGCAAGTTTAGGTTATGTAATTTTGATAAAACACGTTTATCATACCACGAAATTTGTCGAGATAGTTTACCTCATTAGAACAAAACAAAGCTGGAATCAAGTTTCTGGTGTTTTTATATGATTTAAAACTAAACGCAGCTAAAAGATGTCCTTCCTGTAGGGCCAGGCTAAGGCTAAGACTAGGCTCTGGCGTACCTTGTTGTTTCATTTCTTCTAAGAGTGAGTCAGTATGAAAATTTTCATTTCAAGATCACCTTTGTGGATAATTACTAATCCAGCCAGGTTATAAACCTCTCAGTTTAGTTCCTGCACATGCACTTGAAGTATATTCCCCTGAATAGACATTTCAGGAGACATGCTAGAAATAATACCTGTGGTGGCAGGGGCAACAGGACTTATAAAGAAACCTGAGAAAATATCTTCAAGCAATACCAAGTTGCCCAAGTATAAATGAGGTGCAGATTGCTCCCCTCAAAGGAACGGTTAACACCTTGAAAAGAGTCCTCGGATATGAGGCTACTGGAATATAGAGGGGCAACCATAGACCCCAGGCTGGGGGCCTTGATATAAACTGAAAAGTAAGAATAAAATAAACCAGAGAGGAGAGATATCAAAATATTTATTTTTTTATATAGTAAGTATATTAGCCGGCCCATTCTTGAAAACATTATCCCGATAGTGTTGCTCACTATTTTATATCAATAATGGAATAATCGCTGTAATGATGCTAAACATATATGCACACTGCAACAACGGCAGTACTTCAGCACCTACAAAACTGTTTACAAGCAGCTCAAAGAATATACGACATTAACGTCGTAGAGGATATTTGTCCTTCACGTTTAATTCACTGTAAAGATGCCTAGATGAGTAGTGCTCCTAAAAACGATTTGCTACTACGAAAAAGGAAACTGCATTGCCGGATTACCCGTCTCAAAGTTACATAAGTATTGGTATTAACTTCTTATGTATGATTTTTAAAGTTTTAGCTTTTTTCTAGTTCTACCTATGTGTGTGTATTTCTGATACTACCATGAAATCCACCATCATATAAGGTCAGCTGCGCCTATTGCAAACATTTCCACATTAAGCACTTTAGAATTAAGCAACATCATACAGTGCGAAATAAATCGTAATAAATATATTAAATAAAATATCCAAATGGTTCATAAATCGAAATGATCATAAAATACAAACAAATGAACAATAATTCACATACGATAAATCTGCTTAGCTCAAAACAATGAAAAAAAAAAAAGCTTGAGAGAGACGACAATTATTGATAACCTACCTTTGTTCCTTTGCATTTTCTGGTGCCGGTACAAGGTCTTTTTTATCACTGTCACCAGAGTCGGACTTTTCGTCCCCGATTTCACAAACGGCGCACACTGTGAACCTGCTGTTTGCGATTTTATCATCAGCATGTTGATTGGGACATTGTTCAGTGTTATCGCTGTCTAACTTGGCACTTTTAACCGATGCACTCCGCGGAGAATCATCACTTGTACTGACTTCGGATTCAATTTTGGGAACTCTAGGCTTTGTGGTACGAATCTTGTCAAATTCTTTAATGACTTCCCCATAAAGCTTTTCTGATATTGACTGCCTTGCGGGAACTCTTGATGTTCTCGGATTTATATTTCTCTCTATGACTGAAGAGTCATTAGAATTTTGGTCATTATGTGAACGAATAATGGGTAAATCATTATTCAAATCTGGCTCGTTGGAAGAATTATTCTTTTGGTCCAGAGTCGAGATTCTGTCGGGATTGGTACTTGTTTCTTTTGCAGCCAAATTACCTGAATCAGAAACCGCTCCAGTAATCACATTTTCTTTCGCCGTAACCGGAGAGGACGCGCCTGTGCATGTCAAAGGCGCATTATCTTGACGTAGTTCAGTCTCACTATTTTGCTCAAGAACTTCTGTGCTTTCTGATAACTCTGGTTCTGGACTCTTCCTTTTAGCTTTCGAAGATTTGTCCAGCTTACTGATTCTAAAGGAGGCAAACCGCTGAGCAAACCCAGAGGGCCTCTTTTCAGGACTCGTTCTCCTGTCTGAATTATGCCTTTTTTCCAGGCCACCTTTCTTGTCGGGAGCTAGGCCATTTTCGGGCGATAATTTGCTGCTATCTGTGGAATATCGTTTTTCCGGGCTTAACCTCCTGATAAAACTTGGTCGTTTGGTTGGAAGTGACTTTTTGTCGACATTTTGACTGTTCTCGGACGTCGGGTTGCGAACGAAACCGTCACCATCTGAAGCCTTTGGTTTCTTTTCGGGGCTTTGTGTTGCGCTTGAACTTGTGCTCTCAGAATCGGAATCTCGTTTGGAACTTTTCGACGAATGGCCAGATAGTTTTTTAGCCCAGCCAAATACTTTAGGCATTTTCTCAGTGTTTTGATGATGATCAGTTCGTGGAAATATAACACACACAAAAAAAAATACTTTAAGATAACTTGTAATGTCTCACTTGCCCTAATGTCTTCTTGTTTTGTATGCACTAGATATCGTCCCAATTGGCTGATAACTCAGCCTCGTTCACTGAAATACACGCAACTGAAGAAAACGTTTGCAGTCACCAAACAAATCTCAGTTCAGTACCATCAATAAATTATCAGATCAGGCTTTTCTGCCTGGCTGGTCTTTTCAAAGATGCGCATCGCAGTTTGTGATGAGGGAGGGGTTAGTAAGGCTATAATCCCAACAACAACAGCCGTCTGAACTAAACCAGAATGAAGCAAGGTCGGTTACAGCACCGGTGCACAAATACCCAAACGCTATATTTGCTGGAAGCTCTGGATACATAAAGGTATTTGAAACTGATCGCTTCCTTGTGGAGATACTTTTTCGACACTGTGTGCTAGGTTGATGATCCTTGTTGTGAAGCCAGTCTGTGACATACAGCAATCAATCAAACGATCAGAGGAATTCGAAAGCTTTCACGATCACACCTGCAAATAAAAACAAAACGATTAGTTCTTTTGAAATGACTTTATTGATAACGTTATGTGAAACGCTAATCATTCATGAACGCTTTAATACCTTATATGGTATTTAGTATAATTATCATTAGCATGACTGAATGCTAATTGTTCTGCAAACCGTAAAAGAATGTAATTTAAATCCAGACACATTAATGAACTGAATTCTAATTGCTGTACTACTGAGAAACATGGCTGCTAACAATGTCATCAAACAAAAAAGTATGACCAAATTAAACACTAGCATATGCTGTAACGAAACTATGGTTAATAATTATAATATTGTATAAGTTATGCGCGAGTGGAAGTCGTGCCTACGTACATCTGTGTCAGTACGAGTGTTCGACGAATTTACAGCTAAAGCGCTCTTCTTCTCTCTGTCTCAGTATGAACACCCTGAGCAAGCAGTCACTTGATTTCTCAATCAATTGACAGTTTCAATAACTTGACTTGATAACGAAACTTTTCCTGATAACACTGGAGTATTTCATTGGAAAAAAAGGGGTAGAGTAAAGGTCATTTAATAAACTGAAGAATTGGCGTTTCATCTCTTGTTAGGTAAATACCATGAAGTATTACGTTCAACATCGAGAAGGGAACAGCTGTGACTGGGTGAGAGAGAGATTACTTTAGTGAGTAAATAAAGCATTGCTTTATCTCGAATTAAGAACCTCGTGTGAATATCTGAAGTGCAAGAAAAGCTATGTCGTCTTGAGTGGTGAGCACATACAGTTTATTTCGTACAGATCAGGTGTGGCCAGACTTTTGGACTCAGAGATCTACTCTAAAGACTGAAACTCGTTTACATAATCACGTATTATTACGTGAGAAAACAAAATTAAAAAAGTGCCATAGTACGATAAAACATGACTACAATTGCCTCATTTCCTCATCCTCGTATATATATATATATATATATATATATATATATATATATATATATATATATATATATATGAAAGTAGCAATATATATATATATATATATATATATATATATTATATATATATATATATATATTGCTACTTTCAAAACGCATATATCCCCTCTTTGACTGTATAAAATGTTATGTATAGGATTGTGCAACATTTTTCAGATTCCTAGCTAGCTTAGAGATAGGATGTTTTAAATGTGAGTTCAGATTTTGCATAGCATAATGTAAAAGAATATATAACCTAGAATGTAGAAAGAAAGAGAATATCTTTGCCCGTTCAAAGCTAGAATTGTTTCAGTAACTTTTCATCTCCTCGAGATTAAGGGAGCTTGAGTCTTCGTTGTGTTTTTAAAAACATGTCAGTCTTAATTATCGCTCGACCTCCGTCTTGATCAGGAACAAACATGAATGTATACTCGTCTCATTCGCGTTCGTCTTTGTCAAAGCCATGTGCAGATTTCACATTTTGTATGTAAAGTTGCATCATAATGGAAGCTTCTGGAAGAATTATTGCCCAAAACGTTTTGTGTCGTCTCCACTGTCCAGCTTCCGTAAGGGAGAAGTTATTCCTTACATCTTAGAACCGTGAGGCGTTCAGATTTCTCTCTCTCTCTCTCTCTCTCTCTCTCTCTCTCTCTCTCTCTCTCTCTCCATTGCATAGCACTTTTGATTTTAAAGTAACGTAACGATTTCGTACTTATTGAATGGTCACTTGTAACTTGTAAATTTCAGATTTGATATTTCTTAGAGGTTATTTAGTGTTTTTTGTGGAATCTGAACAAACATTGTTGTGTAACAGCACCTGGTTTTGTGGAAGTGTGAAACAAGCCTGCACCATAGAAAGAAAGAAGTTAGTATACCAAGGTAAAGTGTGTTATATTTTTATTAGTTGCAACTAATAACTGATGGTTACTACGGTTTGGTAAAAACTAATAACTAAGTTACAGTGGTTTGAAAGAAACTATTTACGTTTTTACACATTGCAAATTTTTGTGTTTTGTGTTTATTCATTTGAAGTTATTTTTATGTTTTGTGCATTTGTCCATTTTCTTGTTGAAGTGTGCTTTTTATTTTATATTCTGTGTGATTAATACTTTTGCAATTTTGGTATTTTCCACATTTTTCTGTATTTCCATTTGTATTCACAATTTAATTGACTTAGTTATTTTCATTAATTAATCATTGCACATTTAATTAAATTTAACACTTTTGAATTAATTTGCATTTACTTGAATTCTTTTCAAGTTTAATTGTTGTTTAGCACTTGTGAATTAATTTCCAAATTTCAATTATTGCCTAACACTTTTGAATTTTGATTGAATTAATTTCCTTGAATTTTGTGATAAATTATTTTTGATTTAATTTTACTTAATTTGATTCAAGAATTAATTAAACTTTACTTTGTTTTCAAGTAACAGCAATTTTCCCTGATATTGTGAATTTCACTTATAAATTTTGAGTTTAATAATAAATTTTTGTATTTAAAATTTTTATAAGTGTTTTCTTTATCTTACACCAGTATATTTGTATTTAATTATGATTATATTTAGCTTAGGTAGAAACATAGAGTGGTAATTGATCTGTTTTCCTTCAATTAACTTGAAGTGACTTAGAACCAGGGAAGTACTTAGATTTCTGAAATCAGGGAAATACTTAGACTTTTAAAGTTGTTGATGGAGTGATGCCCTTTGATTAATTTAATTACTTACAAGATTACCTCACACCTGTTTTGATGAACTTAGTCTGATTTTCTGCAATACTGGTAAGTTGTTAAGGGATCACTGTTGCCTTTAGAGTATTCAGTCGTTTAGTAACTGTGATGAGGGTTCAGGTGTCTGGCTTTTGTGAGGTAACAATTAATGAATGGTAACTTGGTAAGTGTAGTAACCAGATACTTGGCACTTCGTCACAATATATATATATATATATATATATATATATATATATATATATATATATCCATATACCGATCGACTTGCACAGATGATAAGTCATTTGTTTTCTACTGGCCTGAGAAAACCTAATCGAAGTCATCAACTTTTTCTAAGATATCCACGAATAAAACAAATAAAATAACGCCGAAATATTACTGAACTATATAGGATGAATGTACAGGTCTTAAAAACTCAAGTTGTCAAACATTGCGATAAAATGATTGAGTCCTCAAAAAAAGTATTTTAAGGTGCCCGATAAAGTTCAGAATCGAAATCCATTGTGTTTTATATTTTCAAACTTTTATAAGAACAATCATTTTAGGTTTGTGACCAACCCTTATTGGTAATTACCCAGGTGTAATCAGCGCACTAATTATAGTGATTATAAAAATATTCCATACATAAGTTAGTATTGTTACACTATCAATATTCAAAGAAAGTTTGGCTTTTAAAAGAGAAGTCTAGAGAAGTTTTAGGAATCTCAAAAGATTACTTTTAGAATCCTAAGATAGCTTTGGTAAACATGGATTGATACCGAGAGCGATATGCAAAATAAAATTTCACTATCGGGAGATGCTTTAATGGATCCGGAAAGATAACCAAACAAAACATAAAGAAAGCACTGAAAAACAGACTGATATTATAGAAAAATGAGTAACTGGGCAATGATTACATAAAATAGAGCGTTGATTTCTTATAATTTCTAGTAATTCTAAAATGCAGTAATTTCTTTATGCCCAAACTTGGTAAGTGTTCAATTTCAGTTTCTTAACATACAGAAGGTTTTACGTTTATGTTTCTAAACAGTGTCTAGGTTTTACTGCTTAGGTCAAATTTATGCTTTTAAACCCTGAAGAAATTTAATTTGTAATGTTCCTGGACAGAAATGATAAAATTCTTCTACTTCTAACAGTTTATATTTTTAAAGACGGAGAAAATTTATGATTAATTTTTTTGCTCTTTAATACAGAATTTAAAATTTTCGTTCCAAACACAGACATTGTTAAGTATCTTATGATTCTCAGCGTCAAGAAGGTTAAATCTTAAGGTTTTTTAAGTGGAGATAATGTTCCTTTCTATTAAGATTACATTGGAATTCTTAAACAGACGTTGGATATAATGTTTCTAATTAAACAGAACGTTAAATTTCCTATTCTAAACACAGAGCAAGAGGATGAGCCACAAGATCTTGGAAGGAACGCGGAGACGAAGGTTTCTGTGAGGCGTTCCTCCTCCTCCTCCTACCTGAACAGGTTAATCCGGAGGTCTCAGGATCGGTATCGACTTACAACCTGAATGCTGATTCTCCTTCCCAGCCACGAAAGGAAAAACTTGATCGATAGGGGTATGATAGTTAAGACAACAGTGGAGAGAAACACTGACTGATTGACTTCATGCTGAAATTCATTGTTTGCTAACAAATTTTATTTGTAGTACAGTTACTAGTTTCTCGCCCAAACACGAGAGAGAGAGAGAGAGAGAGAGAGAGAGAGAGAGAGAGAGACGAGAGAGAGAGAGAGAGAGAGAGAGAGAGAGAGAGAGAGAGAGAGAGAGAGAGAGAGAGAGAGAAACCCGTTGTATCATAGTCCTACTACCTTGTCACACTGTACTTGCGACATATAAAAATAAAAAAACTCTTTTAACGTACTAATTTTATTTATTTATTATATGTCTTTCATACTTTCGCACTAAAGGTTCTTTGACGAAATTGCTTCATGATTTTGTACGTTACGCATTATTATAAGGTGGAAATGGGTCTACTCGTTAACATAATACACGAATGAAACTCCCGAATGCTCAGACGAATAAAAAAAATATACGTGTAAGCATGTTCTCATAAATACCAAAGGAAGAGTACGGCCTTTGGGGGGAGAGAGAAAAATGCAAAGAATCCTTCCCCATTTGGGGGCAGGGAATAAAAATAGTCTCTCAAAGCAACTGGCTTTAAAACCTACAATCTTCTCATATCACCCAAGT
This sequence comes from Macrobrachium nipponense, assembly GCF_015104395.2. Classification (NCBI taxonomy): domain Eukaryota; kingdom Metazoa; phylum Arthropoda; class Malacostraca; order Decapoda; family Palaemonidae; genus Macrobrachium; species Macrobrachium nipponense. The sequence continues at coordinate 16,772,627 of NC_061096.1, forward strand.
GAGAGGTCAGACCAGAGACTGTCACGTGACCACAGAAGACAGACGGATTAGGAATAACAACTTTCAAGATGAGCACACGAAGTGCAGCAATCCTTATTTCAACGACGTCGAGAGACCAGCTTTTGACAGAGGCGCCCTATTCTTGAGAACCCTGGGTTATTATAGACAGCAGTATCTTAGGAGAATCCTCAAAATGAAGTGACTTTTCAGAAACGTGAACTAGGGTCTGTTCAGAGAAAGCAGGTCTTTTATTCATCTGAACATCTATTTTTAAATTAAACTATTGCAATGTCTAGACAGCCCATCCACTAAAATATAAGTGGTTGCAACATTTTCAAACCCGCGACTGTTAACATTTCTATTCAGTATATAAAAAACAGGATTGAATTTCAGTATCCTCTCATAGACGACAAGGAACCTGAAGGAGTGCTGATAGTGCAATGTGAAAGAATTTTTTCTTGGAAGCTCAAAACTGTAGTAGGTTTTCTCAACTCCAGTAGAAGAACCATTACGAAGTAATCTTGTCTAACTTGCTTTAATGATGACACTGACAAGCATCTTTTGCCAAATAAGGACTTAGCCATGCAAATTACGAAGACGAAATTTATATAACATATGGTCTATTGTTCTTACCCCTTACTTGATATTTTCATTTTCTTTCCTATAATCAATATTGAAATCTATTTGAAATCGCTACACCTGATACCTTCTGTGATTTCATGATGTATTCCAGCAGCACAACTGCCAGGTTCCCTATTAGATTATTCTATTTCTCATTTTGTTCAGCTGACTGAAATTTCTTTAAAGCTAAACTTTTTTAATTAGAGGAGTGCAAAGTGTGCTAATGACTTTCACACAGAGGCCTACATAGAGAAGTTGGTCTCCTTCCCTACTTCTCTTAACTTTTATGTTAATGGTCTACATAACTTTTTTTTTAAATTATAAATTAATATTATTATGAAACAGCGTGTCGAAAAATCCATTCTTCACAGACAACTTTTTTCTTTTATAAGACTACTGTTTATCTCGTTAGTTCTTATTGTTTCATGTTTATTCAATTGATTTGGGATAGACACTTGGATATCAAATGTACCAAAATTTTTACGTGGTTCTCTAATAATTTCAAAAAGGCTGTTGACAATAATCAGGCAATCTGTCAGTTAGAACACGAATCTAACATATCAGTCTTCTTAATGTTTAGAGATATTTCTCTCCTTGGAAGTTTCCCAAGCTTTTATTAGTTAAGAACACAGTTTGTTTCTGTATCAGTTAGGCTAACTTTCCAACAGTTTCCTTGATAGATTAAATACAAGCACTTTATGTCACGTACTGCATGTCTTGTGCGTAATCTCAGTAATTCCCACGGTTGAATAATGTCCTGTTTATATTCCTGTAAACATTAAATGCGATGTAATTTCAAGAGGTTGTCCAGTTTGTCAAAATGTCAATATCTCTTCAGAGGGATCATATCATCCCTCTTGCTTCACTTTCTCACTCGCGTTGTGTGGAATTTGTAAACATGTCTCCAGTATTCTTCCAATCCCTCTACCTCTTGACTTCTGAAACCTAAAATACCTTATCAAAGGGCAAACCTCTACGGTCTTAAGAGCCTTCCAAGTGAGCTATAGGCAGCCTGTCAACACACATTAGAGTTGACAGGATGACTATCCTTCCAAGAAAAATGGAAGACACTTTGTGCGTATCATTATTTCTTAAGTATATTTATCGCTTCCCAGTACAAATACAAAAATACGCCGACCCACCCGCACAAACTTATATATATATATATATATATATATATATATATATATATATATATATATATATATATATATATATATATATAGAGAGAGAGAGAGAGAGAGAGAGAGAGAGAGAGAGAGAGAGAGAGAGAGAGAGAGAGAGCTACAAATCCTGAATACAAAGGAATCCAATTGCGTGTGAATTGGTGAAGGAGAACAGCCCCCGTTAAATATCACCTCCTGGGTCTTATACAAAAAGGATATTTACAATACCCATCAGATAATGTTTTGGTATTTACCCGAGGCCATAGTTAACTTTGATGTAAGAGGGTACCTGGTCCCTCTACATTTAAAAGAAGGGAGAGAGGTCACGGATTGCCACTGAATTCCTGTAGTAACAATTATACTATCTGTCCAAGCATCTTACGAATGTAGTCTTTCATATGCGTAGACTTCGCATCACTTTTAGTTGCACATGTATTGGGTATGCATACCTACGTACTACTTTATTTGCGAGAATTAGTTCAGGTATTCGTGAAGGGGAGAGAGAGAGAGAGAGTTTTGGTCAGTAAGTATGACTGATTTAAACCTAAGAGCAAAATGCACTGATTTAAAGTAAGTTCAAATTTTTTTCGATAGTTTAAACTACCAATTCCTTGGGTTGCATTTTGGTTTACATTTTTGTTCCTAATTGGCAATATATTAAGTTTCTAATTGTCACGTTTTCAAGGTAAGGAATACTACCACCGTAGGTCCTGCGTGTCGTGAAAGGCGACTAAAAGGACAGCTACTGCCTTGCAATCGTACTTTTTTAGTAAAAGGCTAGGCCCACCGCCAATATCTGTGGAAACTGCTGCCTTGCAAGTGGACTTTTTAGTCAAAGGTGAGGCCCATCGCCAATAACTGTGGTTGATAACAGCAAGGGCATGCGGACGTAAAAATCCCTTTGCCAAACAATAAACCATGCCTGATGTTTGGAGAAGGTGCATCAGGCAACCGACCCCTTAATGCCCTTAATGTAAGCATAACGGTGGGAAAGATAAAGAAGAAGAAGAAGTTCTTGAGAATGAGACATGTGTATTTCGATGCTCGGCAAGATTATCTGTTGCATGCTTTTCTTGATCTTCTTGACCTGGTTTCCATCCTTTTTCCTTTGGGGCAACTACTGCTCCTTATGAAAGCTATATCTGATAATAGGTCATTGTGTACAATGTGACTCATACTAAACACAAGCACAACGTATATGGCTCATATAAATATATCTCATGTGGCTTCCCGTGAAAAAAAAGGCTAAAAAATGAGGCGAAATTATACCTACTAAATCTTATACAATGTATAAAAAGAAACAAATTTCAAAGCAGGCGCCATAAAGCATGAAGCATTATCAAGAAAAATAAAAAAGAACATGTAACATCACTTCTAATTGCGAACGTCTGGCATCGCAAGAAATTGCTTGACAACACAATGGAGAAAAAGGCAATATGTTCCACCAGCCCAATTTCCTCCGGTATCTTCCTCGTCAGGTGATTCATGAACTTGATTTTTACGTTTTTTGGATGATCCTTGGCCTTGATTTCAAATAAACAAGATTATTCAAAGTGACGCTCACATTTTTTTCAAGGTGGAACAATCAGGCAGTATTCACTATTCCACAACCTGTAAAATATGTTAGGATTCTCACCAAACCTTTGATATAACACTACAGCAGAAATGACCTCAACAGCCAAATTTATCGATCATAACTTAAATAATTTCCGGTCTTAATTTCAAGTCAGAGGGTATTCAACATTAAACCTTATACACTGAAACACTATGCTTAGTAATACTCCAAACACTCACTATCTTTATGACGTCAGACATTGTATGAATATCAGATAAGGAATTCTGGGGGCGTCATCTATTGATACCTGGCCTAATCAGCTACTGGCATTTCTCGTTGAGTGAGTGTGTGTAACACAGATTGAGATTACATGCATTAACTGAGTGTATAAATTACTGCCAATGAACGTAACCTTTTACCGTAAGCAACAAATTATGCAATAGGTGGCATTTCCTAACTAGATATGAAGTTCTGTCACAGTCACGCCTATCCAACATCCGGTGAGAGAGAGAGAGAGAGAGAGAGAGAGAGAGAGAGAGAGAGAGATACTATATCCACAGCTGTGTGCGTGTGTGTGAGAGAGAGAGAGAGAGAGAGAGAGAGAGAGAGAGAGAGAGAGAGAGAGAGAGAGTTTGATATACATCCACAGCAATACAGGAGCTTCGTTGTGTTTAAGATTATTTGCACTTAACGTATTTTGATTTAGTGCTTTCAGGCAATATAATTACGTTGAAAATAAACAAATCAAAGGGTCCATTCCAATGTTTGCAGCCAAGAAAAACAATGCAGCTAATAAAGGAAGGCTGTTTCGCTACTTATGCAGGTCAGTCTTCTATGACCAAGGGTGTAGTCAGAATAGGAAATAAAAATAAATTCGAATATGAAATACAATTTAAATCAAATATAAAATACAACTATAATTATAATATAAAACGCAATTAAAATTAGAATATAAAACACAACGATGATTGGAATATACATACAACTAAAATCAGAATACAAAATACAACATTTGGAATATAAAATACAAATAAAATTAGAATAGAAAATACAGCTAAAATCAGATTATTAAATGCAACTGAAATCGATTATAAAATACAACTAAAATTAGAATATAAATCACAACTAAAATTAGAATATAAAATACAACTATAATTATGATATAAAACACAACTAAAATATAAATACAAATTGCAACTATAATTAGAATATAAAATACAACTATAATTAGTATATAAAATACAACTAAAATTAGAATATAAAACACAACTATAATTAGAATATAAAATACAACTAAAATTAGAATATAAAATACAACTAAAATTAGAATATAAAATACAACCATATTACGATATAAAATACAACTAAAATTAGAATATAAAACAACTAAAATTAGGATATAAAATGCAGCTGAAATTCGAATATAAGATACAACTAAAATTCGAATATAAAACACAACTAAAATTAGAATCTAAAATAAAACTGAATTTAGAATATCAAATACAAGCTACGCGAATTCCTCTCATGATACCTTCCACCGACTGCAGTTCCCCCTTCCTTCCTTTTGAAGCCTCTAATAACGGAGCAACGGGACATTATCTGCCCACTTGTCAGAACGACCTAGCCACCCCCCACCCCCACCCCCTCCCAGGTGTCTGCATCACCTTGTGACGATTAATTACCCTCTCAAAAACAGACTAATGATGCCACAGTTGACGACCTGACATCATACGTAGGTGTCTGAGTGAGTTTCCAAAAATATCTAACCCCATCGACATCCCGGATAATCAAACTGCCTTTCATTGGGTGCCCGTAAGTGGAGAGAAACTAAAGAAAAACACTCTGGGGGTCTTAAAATACTGATCATTAAGCGTCGTGTTATTCCTTCTCAGAAACCGTGCGTTGATTCTCAAGTTGAATGGCTCTTTACAACGTCAATAAATCTTTACACTTTGATACCGGTTTTATCCGAGTTCTGCCGGTTATTTGGGATTAGCGATATGCTATACGGAGATATGCTTTTACCACATATTTAATGATGTTTGTTCTCTGATAAGTAAATACTGCGGACAAAATTAAAATCTGAGCATCCTAACAGTATGTCCTGACTCCTGAGAGAGAGAGAGAGAGAGAGAGAGAGAGAGAGAGAGAGAGAGAGAGAGAGAGAGAGAGAGAGAGAGAGAGAGGTATGAATATGAAGGTAAAACCGTTTTTTCTTATAAGAGAATTTAACTCTTCGAAGATTAAATGACTTCCTCATTCAAGATGATTACTTTCACACTTAATGAAGGGTTATTTTTTAAAAGAAAAGTTTGATCTGTTCTAACAGAGTGCCCATCAGCTATGTCCCTGACTCCTGAGAGAGAGAGAGAGAGAGAGAGAGAGAGAGAGAGAGAGAGAGAGAGAGAGAGTTACAAGGATTAGGATGTCTCAACGACTTAAGACTTATTAGTCCATCCGAGGAGACATCGTGAGCTCACTTACAAATCTATAGGAGCAGGTTTTACTGTTCATTCACAGTGTCCTAGCTTTCTTTTAAACTCCTCCACACTGCTGCTGTTTACAACTTCTGGTGGCAGTTTATTCCACGTGTCTCACATCTTGTATGTAAAGAAGTTTCCACAATTGGATGTGTTGTATCTCTTCAATTCTGGTTTGCATCCATTATTTCTTATCTGGTTTTCGAGAGAGAGAGAGAGAGAGAGAGATTCAAAAACTACTTTATCGAGTAAATGTTCACGCCATGCTTAGCGGGGAAAGCAGGCAAAAAGTTCATTGCGTGACTGTACTTTAGATGTCCGGATTATGAGAGCATTGATATTTTCCGAGTTGACGGGAACACCGATCGAAAACTCACACAGCCTTGACTGTGCCTATGTGAAGGTAACGAAGTTCTTGGTAAATTTCAGGTGCAAAGTATTTTCACGCGTTCCAGTGTCATACTATACAAAGTTACCTGTCTTCTAAATTTCTTTGCGTGTTCTGCGAATTCCTGACAACTTAATGCTCAAACTGTAATACGTATATATTTATAAATACAAATATTTGTGTTTTTTGTGCAGGCGCAGACACACATACATATAAACATACATACATACACACACACAATATATATATATATATATATATATATATATATATATATATATATATATAATATATACATATATAATTATAAATACAACCAAGTAAAACCGAACATGTTTATTTCATAGGCGATCTAAATAATTATATGTAATATATTAACTAGTGAAGAAAGAAACAAAAGCCTATATACATTCATGAAATTCACATAAATAACTAAGGGAAAATATGCTCAAGTTAATTCTTAAACAAGTGTATTTATACATCTCTCTCACACTCACTCAAATATATAAATATACATATACATATATATATATATATATATATATATATATATATATATATATATATATATATATATATATATATATATAATGTACAAAACAGCTGTATAAATATTTACTAGCGATTATATATCCTAAATAGATTATTTCCAGTTGAAATTACTTTGATGAAAGACTTTTATATTATTTTTAGACAAATTCATTGTAGACGGTTTTACGAAATAAAAGAGTTTCAATGGTTCTTATGAACATTATACTTCATGAGAATATCAGTTTACTTCAAATTATATACAAGTCTTAAACTTCAGGAAGAGGTGAGTATGATTTTCCAAAGTTGATTGTTCATTAGTGGTGTTGATTCAGCAATATATATATATATATATATATATATATTATATATATATATATATATATATATAATCATAAACATTCACATATATAACAGTAAAACATTTAAGTAATAAATTTACAAGTCTTATAGCATAATAACGGTTCACAGGTTATTACTTATATTATATATACCAATAATCTGCAATACAAGTTTCCTTAGAACAAACAGGGCGTAAGTTAAAACAAAAAGGCGGGGGGGGGGGGGGGGGGGTGGGGGGGGGGGGGGGGGGGGGGGGGGGGGGGGACGGAAATATTGCCATAATAACTGATTGGATAAAAAATAATATGCTGGCCCATATAAAAAATAGAAACAAAGTTACTTTGGTATACAAAATACAGCAAATCTAAAACTGTTTTTTTTTTCTATTTTTTTTATAAGGGCCAGCATATTATTTTTTATCCAATCAGTTTTTATGGCAATGATTCAATCTGTGCCCACCCCTTTTTTCCTTTTAACTTACGGGTTGTTTGTTCTAAGGAAACTTGTATTGAAGATTAATAGTATATATAATATAATTAATTACCTGTGAACCGTCATTAAGCAAATGTCGCCGACAATCACTGGCAAAATGACTTGCTCGTTTACGAGGATGATCAAAATTCTCAATTCTCAGAAATTCAAATTCAGTTTTTCCCCGCTAACAAGAGCCTAAAGGCCCCCATACACTGAACGATTGTCGTTATCGACAAACGCATACACTATTCAGACAGTAAGAACGATCTCCGCACCGATTTCAGTCTGAACAAAGGTTTTGTCTCGGGAAGACATGGCATCATCTCTAGAACAGACGTGCGCGATAGCTGTATTTCGGCAGACAAACACATACATTGAACGACCTGTGTATGACAGACATAAGTCGCAAAGCCAGCAACCTGGTCGTGACAGATTCCCGCTGAGATCGTTCAGACACGAAGCTCCGCCCACTTTTGCATTCAGACAAGCCCATACACAATGATTTTGCAAACGATACAGACAATCGTTCATTGTATGGGGCCCTTAAGGAGATCGGCACTACAACGGAACCGATCCTTCTGCAGATTTGAAATTGGACCCCACGCGAAACATAAAGTAAAGGATCTTATCACTTAGACAAACATAGATAATTAAAATTCTTGGTATCACATTTCACAGTGGTCGCGTGACTGAAGAAGTGAGGATCTAAAAAGAAAAATGATCGAAATAATAAAGCATGCATATATGTATATCATGAATATATGTGATATATATACACCGGTATACACACACACACACACACATATATATATATATATATATATATGTGTGTGTGTGTGTGTGTGTGTGTGTGCGTGCGTGTGCGTGTATGACTGGTAAAAAAAATTTTACAACAAAATTCCATCTAATACAAGGAGCCCATAAAAAAGCCAAAATATTCAAAGAAAGTACTATACTTCAGAGACTGTTGTCTGTGTGTGTGTGTGTGTGTGTGTGTGTATATATATATATATATATATATATATATATATATATATATATATATATATATTTATAGAAGGATAGATAAACTGATACATATACGAATGTTTGTGATTTAAACTTGGAACTGCATCGTTGTCTTTTTAAGCTTTGTCTTTCTAAGTGCAACTGCCCTTTCAATTAGCAACGAAATCCAATGACATCATATGCCAAAATAAGACTGACGAAAAGCACGGTGATAAAAAAAAATATTGCGCTAAATGGCCTCAACGACCATTATTATGAATTCTGAAACTATGAATCTTTCATATACATTGGCTTTCACTTTTCATTCTACTTTCGTTTAACTGATATCAGAAATAAGATGATTGATCTGATCTGCAGACACATTCGTATGCAAAGGAATTCTTAAAGTATACAGTAATGTTATTTGTTCACCGTTCTTTTGAAACTGTAATCCCAACGGTGAAGTTAACTTCTAACACTTTCTTTTTCTGTCCTCAGATCTTAAAAACTACTGAGGCTAGAGGGCTGCAGATTGGTACGTAGATCACCCACCCTCCAATCATTAAACATACCAAATTTTTTTTTTCTATCTTATTTAAAGTTAAAGTTAGCCATGATCGTGCATCTGGCATCCCAACACAGGCCACCACCGGGCCGCGGCTGAAAGTTTCATGGGCATCGGCTGAGAGTTTCATACAGCATTATACGCTGTACAGAATACCCGATTGAGCCGAAGAAACTTCGGCGCATTTTCTACTTGTTTACTTCCGTGTTTTGTTTTAAAAAAAGGTGTGGGGCATATGATCAGTAAGACCTCTTAATTTGATTGTTGAATTGTTAGGAGATCCACAATGAGAAACATGAATTACAGCCCTTGGACTTATAGAATATTTAATGTTGTGAATGCTAGTCACTTGATATAAAAAAAACGAGTAATAAACATTTATGTTAGATATTAAAAAAGTCATTTACACAACTTAATTCATGCACTTAATGACTAGGCGCTTCCGCCTTTGCCAGACTCAATTAATACCAAGAATTCATCTCAAACGTATCTACGAAATTTTCCAGCATGAAGAAACTTAAATATTGTATATATTACCTCCCCAGAGTATGTCCCGGAATTTTAAGTTCCGTAGCGTTTATTAACTTATCAGTTGTTCCGTCACAGAAGTAGTGATGCATTAATATGCTAATGAAATAGTTGTTTTACACTGAACATCGGTATACAACATTGTTCATGTTCGAGAATGAAATCTGATAACTTATCGCTTCATTTAGGTTAACGACATGAGTTCCAAATCTGCGTGTATCAAGATCTGTCAAGTATATGACTCAGTATAGCTCTCTTATCATAAATTTTCAGGGAACGACACCAGGGTTGGAGTGATTACATTGAAGAAATAAATTACAATAACTTAAAAAAAGTAAATTACAATTACAGTTACATTTGGAAATAGCAATACATCACAATTACTTAACAACAAATTCATTTACCATTACAGTTACAATTACAAGGGATTTGGGTGCGAAAGTAAACGCTAATCTTTTGGCACAGGAAACAGTGTATTGAGGCGAGCAAATCTATTTCCAGAAGTGTTAGTGACAGAAAAGCAGAGATCATATTAAAACAGTATTTATGAGCACTAGTTAGTAAACTCTGGGATTATATATGCCGTTCAGTTATGGTCACAGCACTATAGGATGGAGATAGATTCACTTGAATCAGTACAATTAAATTAAAAATTACATCATTCTGTAATTGAATTACAATTACTTACTATAATTCCAGTTACAATTACATGAAATGTTATGATTAATTACATTTCAATTAAATTGCAATTACAATTATTCCAACCCTGAACGACACCAAAGACTGGATCTCTATATACCTTCGAAAGAATACTAAATCTCTTCATTTTAAATCCAAACTGTCATGCCATTTATCCTTACCGATAATTCCAAAGGACTGCTGTCCTACAGGAAACTGAAGAAATTCTTCTCAACAAAATTAGGAGAAACATTTATCAACCCGAATAAAAAACTTCCCACCATTTTCAATCAAGCCACAAGCCGATGATTTTTATCTGTCAAACTTCACCAGTGAAGGTTCGTGATTTTTATGATCAAATGCAGGTCAAATGTAGATAGCAGGATCCAGAGAAAAAAACGCAGATGATAGATTTGATAACAGCATCATTTCAATCACTCAATTTTTCTTCGTTTTAACATCATGAACAATGATGTTAACTACCAAAATGCCCATTGAAACTTCTGAAAATATGTCCGACACCTGTTTTGTTTTGTATGAACTTTGCAGTTAAGTGGTTTCAAAAGATCTGAAATGGAAACTGAAAAACTCATCAATCTGAATTATGAATGGCAAGCTAGTCAGGAACACGCACACGAAGGTAAAAAAAAAAATGCAATCGAGTTTTCTGTATAGCGTATAATCAAGGCCACCGAAAATAGATTTATCTTTCGTTGGTCTCGGTATACAGTTATATAAGCCGCTGCCCATGGAACTTTATCCACATCCTGGTGGTGGCCTGTCCTATACCGTTGCCAGTTGCACGATTATGGCTAACTTTAACCTTAAATAATAATAAAAACGACTGAGGCTATAGGGCTGCAATTTGGTGTGGAGGGTGAATGATCAACATTCCAATTTGCAGCCCTTAGTGGAGTAGTTTTTAAGATCTGAGGGTGGACAGAAAAACTGCGGACGGACAGACATCTCGATAGGTTTTTGTTTGCTTGTGTTTTTTTTTTTTTTTTTTTTTTTTTTTGAGAAAACTTAAAAAATCACTTCGTCCCTCAGAAAGTGTGCAGCCCGACTGAACGAGGGGATAAATTCGGATAATTTGATACTTTTTGCCCATCTAATTTGTGGGCGAGCCAACGCCCTGAAGCAGTCACGGGAGTCATCAGAAAATGTCAGTCTGCGACGTGTCGTTGCGTCACACATCGATGCAATTTCGAACGCTGATGAAATTCATAACAAAATATTAATCTTGAGATTTAAAATCTATGTTTCACAGACAGCCTCATTCACAAAGAATCGCCACATACTAAACGGTTTATGAAATTGACGTGATGAGTCTACGATGCGTAAAACACAGGCATATCTTTCTATTTACTTTTATTTATCACACAGTAGTCCTTGTATCGCCTTCAAGATTATCTAGGTATAGAACCATTAATGATCTGTATATGTAGCGCTGCCATTACTATCTATAGGATATGTTTAGTTAAACTACTAACATTGTTAAGTTATATTTTTCAAAAAAAAAAAAAAATCGAAATCGCTTATCTGGCTCTTAAAGATATTACACATACCAACCTTTTGTATAACAATCCTATTAACTTGATTCTGCAGTACTGGCTTTTACTACTGAACTCGCTACCGTGACTTTAAAACTGCCCTCAATATTAATCTACTACAAAAACAAATGGGCGAATGGCCTGTACTGGTTATATTACCTATTCCAAAATATTATGCTAGCTACAAACACCAATTAAAAACTTCACATTTAAAACAGTTTTAGCTGCTTCATTTAGGTGCCAATATGGCAGAAGACCGAGGTTCAAAGGAAAAAAAAAAGTGAAGTGCATGATGAAGCCTATGGAATCAAATTAAATAGTGGTACTTATAATGTTGCTCTGTATTTTTATGTTAAAACTTAATACTTGATAGATGGCAGTCAAATTTAGCATCAAGATAGTTCCAAAATATTAAATGAAAAGCGTTTAACACTTTTTTTTGTACTAATACAGTTCCAACAGCATTCTTAAATTCAAAAGAAACCAGGAAAAACAACATAATTGGAATTCCGTTTCAAGTAAAAACCTGAAAGTTTATTTCAAGCGAAAGCGAAATAACTGATCTAGAGGGAATCAGAAAATCCGAGGAGGACCGTCGTGGGCTGACTCCTCACCCTCAGACGTTTCGTGGGCGCATGGATGGAGCAGCAGCATTCGCAGGTGTTAAAAGTATCAGTTAACCGAGAAGAATTCCATCCTCTTGAACTTGTCAATACCGAAATGATCGACGCTCAGCAAGTCAACCTAACTTAAGTGACGTACTCCAACACACCAAGCCTTGTGACGTCATCAGACAAGACCCTCTTCAAAGCAAAGCGACTGGAGGAGGAGTAGGAGTAGGGGGATCACCTCGTGCCAATTATTTATTCAACCGACGTTATTTATTTGCATCGGCAATCATTAAGTCTTTCGTAAGACTGGAGAAAGTCTGGGCCCTTCACCCAAGAATCGAATGCCCTACGTCAAAAGGGCCGTTCTCATAACTCCTCAGGCTACAAGACGTTAACAGGTTAAAAATAGAAAATATGAATGACTTAGCTAATTTTTTACTTTTTTGATGTACACACATACACACACACACACACACACACACACACACACATATATATATATATATATATATATATATATATATATATATATATATATTATATATGTGTGTGTGTGTATATATATATATATATATATATATATATATATATATAAAATATCTTATCTATTTGTACTTTATATACAAACAATATATCAAAAACATTATTGCATCTTCGTTCTGATACTACCAATTTCACGAGTTACGAGAAGCAGCGATAACAAATTCAAAAATAGAAACAAAGTGTGACATGGTGACACGGATGTGTGGCGCGAGTACAATTTAAATGTACATACACTCTCGTCTATTTGATTGTTTAAACAGGCTCAAATTATTTATCAATTGATTTGTTTATTATTGCCATCACATCAATAATCCTCATTCCCTTCGTATAAGACTGATTTATGAAGGCCTGTTTGGAGTCACTCAGCATAAATCATATGAACCCTCTTCCTGTTTGCATCATTCTTCCTGCGAACCGATTTCATTAACTGAAGTCGGAAGTGTTGTGCAACAAAATATCATATACTCACTTTTATATTATCATTTATATTTATTAAGCTATTTTTTCTTGTTCGATGCAACGTAGCTTTATGTTCCATATTATGTCTTTTTTATTAATTTTCTTCGTATTCCCAGGTACTGGATTTTAGCTTGCGTAAGTTGCACTGATATTTTTCTTCATTTCCTACAATTTTCATTCCAATCATAACAGACGCACAGATAATTATATACCGCACACACACAAACACATACACACACACACACACACAACACACATATATATATATATATATATATATATATATATATATATAAGTCTATCACATTACCGTGATTCATATACATATATCGAACTATAAATGTCCTTTAATATCTAATTCGCTCTACCTCGGAATTAATATATTTTCATATATGCTTCCAACCGAGGGGGAATTTATTAAGCGATAATAGAATTGGCGATCGACAGGCGCGAACCAGCGACCTCCCAATTCCAGGACTGGCAGTGAAGCCTTAAACCACCCCGACACCGGTTTAAGGCTTCAATCCCAGTCCTGGAATTGGGAGGTCGCTGGTTCGCGCCTGTCGATCGCCAATTCTATTATCGCTTAATAAATTCCCCCTCGGTTAAGCATATATGAAAATATATTAATTCCGAGGTAGAGCGAATTAGATATTAAAGGACATTTGTAGTTCGATATATATATATATGTAGTCCTTTGGTTGATACATTCTTCTCCACAGTACAAAGTTCTGAGTTCGATTCCCTAAGCGTGCTAAAACTTGCAAGTCAGTTTCCATTAAATCGCACAAAGAGATTCAGCATGTCCCTAGGAGAGGTTCTTGTTCTAATCCTTCCTAGTACCACCCTACCAATCTTGGTTGAGTAACCGGAGACCAGACGTTCTTTTAAGGGCTCTTATTCTCTGTAACACCCTACCCCCATTTTAGTCAAGAAACCGTGCTAGCGTAGTCAGCTTAATCAAAAGCAACAAATCATCAAACGTCTACTGCTTTACTTTGCAATCGCTATAGTATTTGGAAGGTTAACTTTCAATCGACATTGTGACCTTTTTTCTGTCTCATTGGGGTTTGGCAAATTCTATGAGACTTCGGAGAATCGTTTGCAGCTGCTATTCAAATCCGAGATATTCAACACTTTGGCAGAAAGCTAAACCAGGCTAAGCAGTCGAAGTTTCTGTACATGACCTTCCTTCATCCCTCTATAAGATCGTCCCTCGCTTCTTGTCTACCCATTTCATATGTTGTTGTTGATGTCCTAGTATCTGCTGTCCTTTGCGTCTCTAGTGGTGTTCCTCTGACTTCTGTTCTCTCGTCTCTTTCCTCCTTATAAATGACGTTCTTCAGTCTACCTTTTGCAACCTAAGCTTTCACTGATATTTGAATCCTCTCTGTCGACTTCACTCTCATTTCAGTGACTTTGTCTTCATCCAATAACTGTGATGCTGTGAGATTTCAGACAGGACTCCCCGGGGATCAAAGACTGTCCGTAATACTGCCGATTTCCTTGTCTCCTCTACTTCACTTCCTTTAGCTTTTGTGAAAATTTCATCGAAATCCTTGATTTATTTAAAGTTTTTGGGTTATCGGGCTCCTCCAGACTTGACACAGGTTCAAATTGCTAATACTTTCTTAAAAAAAAAAAAAAAAAAAAAACTGGTGGGTGGACGTTTAGATACGTCAATTCCTTTCATCATCCTAGTGATAAAAACTTTATATTGGAATTACCGGCCACTGTTCGCAGTATTGCTGTCAACCATGAAGTACTTTAACTTTCATACTTCCTATATGGGATTGAATCTCTTTAACCGTATCGCTGGATGCTCTTCTTCCCTATAAGAAAGTGATTTCTATTTCTTGTGTAAAGGTTGTCTAGGTATCTGCTCTGCTAAGCTCAAGGTGACTGTAATTGATCCATAAAACACGTTATTTACACATGTGCATATGTGTTTATGTTTGCGTATAGATTCTCCTTAGAGATGGGCAAACATATGCAATAAGGCATAGTACTGGTAGATTGGTACACATGACGTAAACAGCGACAAGCGAACATGATCATGAGAGAAGAAAAAAGAAGAAAGAATAAATCAGTAAGGAAGAACATATATGAATGGAGTAGCGTCTCTCCGAAAAAACAAAAAACAGATTCAGTTTCTTGAAAGAGAAGAGCTTAAACGATTTCTTTAAACTGGCGTCGCAATCATTACGGTCATCAACGCTTGAAATGTTTTATTCCTTTAAACAATTTAAATTACTGGGAAGTCTTGGTAAAGGTTTTTTTTTTTTTTCTTCAAAAACCTTAACTAACTCATACTTACTTGCACGCTTTACGGTAAGAGAAAAGAAAAAGAAATAAATACATACGGGAAAAAATACTCGTCAAACCGGACGGTCAGACTACTGAACTAGCCCAATTACATGTGAGAAAAAGAGTAATGTATGTGAAACCGAAGGAGATAATAATGCACGGAGTAATTCCCACACATGTAATAGAACCCTTTGCAGTTCTCTATACACACATACACATACATACACAAATGCACAGACACACACATTATATGTATATATACACATACATACAGCCATACATGCTATATATATATATATACATATATATTATATACACACGTATATATATATATATATATATATATATATATATATATATATATATATACATATAGCGTTCCGAGGTATGGCGGTTACTATAGTAACTCGAAAAATAGAAGTAACAAACTTGCTAATCCTGAATTTTCTAATATCAGACAACACGCCAATAAATGCAAGCTGAATATACAATACAAAGATTTTGAAATATTGGGACGGGCACCGAATGGCAAACTACTGACAATTCTGGAGTCCTTGTTTACTAAACAGCTTGTTCCTCAATTGAACACGCAGTCTTCCTCGACAACCCTTTACCTAACGTGAGCTGTTGCCGGTCATTTCTGGTTTGTTCCTTCTGACTTCTGTCTTCCCTTTCTTCTTGATGGTTGGTTCTGCTAACTAGTTTTTATTTTTTTCATCTTTTCTTTTATAATGTATTATGTCTTTTGTATTTGTATTTAGCGTTTTAATAATATTAATTATTGTTTTATGTCTTTACAGCTTTGAAAATGAAACCTTTGTGTTTGAAACGTTGTAATAAATGTATTTTAAGGACCACCTGAGATGTACTTCCTCCTACAAGTCTTCTATATATATATATATAGATAATATATATATCTACTATTATATATATATATGTGTGGTGATGTGTGTGTGTGTGTGTGTGTGTGTATATATTATATATATATATATATATATATATATATATATATATATATATATACATATATACGTACATATATATATACATATATATAATATATATATATGTTGTATAGTGTGTGTGTGTATAGTGTGTTTGTGTATATATTTATGTATATGTATACAAGTATGTGTATGTGCGTGGCATTGCGTAATTTTTCGTTAAAAAAACTACTTTCAAGGTCCGCATTTGTTTTAGTTACACTTTGGATCCTTGCTGTAATACCTTGTCAGATACTGTTCACATCAATTCTTGCTCTGTTGGAATGTCTGTAAAGCTTAATGATTTGCAACTATCTGTAAGGAATAAACTCGAACACACGACAGACTAAAACGCTCCCACGAAATTCTACTCTCTCCCGTCTTAACAAGATACTTTCAAATGAACTGATTTCTTGAGGAAGCAACGTGAAGCCAACAAAAAACATTAGAGCTTCACAAAGAAATAACCTTCCAAGAAAGGTGTCACAACGGCTAAATTTGTTTTAAATAGATATAACTTCTTCCACTGACATTTGCATACAATTTCGTAATGCTGTATACTATGACAATCATTTTCCCGTAAAATACGCAAACATTTCATTAATGTATTCATCCCTTGCGCTTTTTAATTTATTTAATATTTTAGATTTTCTATCTCACACAGAGTAAGCAAGACATAATACATAGGTGAAGGCGTCTGTGCAAAATATGGATTTGATTTACCAGCTCTCCATTCGAATTGTCTTTAGCACATCATTGTAAAACACTAATAGGATGGGACAGAATACAGAATTTAAGCAAAATTCCAAGAATTGCAACCTATGACGTCATTCAGTCATTCAACGCTGAAACGGAAATTGTCTGGAAGGTGTAACAGTAGGGAAATCTCGCAGTTGCACTATGAATCAACTGTTGGGAGACGGTGGAAAGTAAGGTAAAAGTAAGACAATATGAACCAGGGTACAGTAAAAGGAATGAAAGGGGTTGCAGCTAGTGGTCGAAGGGACACTGCATAGAACCTTAAGTAATGCGGTGCACTGACGGCACTATCGCTCTACGGGACTAAAATAACAAGGACATTTACCTTCTGTTATCAAGACTCTTTACGCATAACTAATCAAACACGATATATTTCTTTGCCGCTCCTTCAAAAAATTATTCCACAATTAGCAACAGCAACTTTGATTAGGAGTAGAATAACCCGGGTGCTATTTTTATCTTCGAAATCTGAAACGCTGCAAGACTAACAACGGCTCACTGATCTTTCAGAAACATCGCCAACTATTTACGTTACTCTAGATGCACAACTGCATTTTATTAACTTTCAGAAAATGAAATTCTCCGCTCTTTTCAATACTTCTTCATGAGGCAGGTCATCACTGAAGAGGACAACTTCATCAACTCACTTTCCTGTAGGGTCAGCCGGTCTGTCATCACTGAAGAGGCGATTTGAATAACTCATTTTCTGAACGCTTAAGGCAAGTCTGCCGTCGCTTAAGGGGTGAGGTTTGTTAATTCATTTTCTTGCAAGGTTAACGGGTCTATCATCATTCAAAGAAGTGAGGTTCCATAACTCCTTGTTTTTTTTTTTTTTTTTTTTTTTTTTTTTTTTTTGGTGGGGTCATTGCGTCTGCCATTATTCAAAGGTGTAAGGTTCACTGACTCATTTTCTTGAATGGTTATGGTGGTTCTTGTCATTATTTATGGGGGTTGAGGTTTGATAAATAATTTTCCCGCACGGTCAATGGGATTTGCTTGAAACTGTCATGTCCATCTCTGTTTTGACGATAAAAAGTAAGAGCTAAATGTGACACATAACCAAGATTGTCTCATAGCACTTCTCACTTCACCAGCAAGAAAGCTGGCAGCCGCCTCGCCTCATTTACCAGGCAAATGTAGGTTAACGAAACTAACTTGTTCATTGATTGAAAAAGATTTCGAACGCACACTGAGTGTTTTTATAAAATTTATTGCTCGCAAGAATACCGTCTAACGCCAATTTATACAACAGACACTCAAGGGACAAATATTCTAAGTGAAACTTCCCACAAAGAATTGGATGTAAAATGGTATAATTTAAAAGTGAATGTTATTTTTTCTAAAGAGAACCTGTAAAGTAGTTATGTATAAAAACAGAACTATTCCTCAAATGGCATATGTACATGTACAACTGTACTATAAATTTGATGTGACTTGAAACTTCTATATCATGTGTGGGGCTTCTCTACATAAGTTTCAATGATTTTACATTCCTTTAATATAATTCAAAAATTAAATATTGAACTTTCATAAATAAATTACCAATGAATTTAAGTCATTTTAAATCTACCACAAAATTTAATATTTTGTACTTGATTATGCTCCGGAAGTTAATGTAAAAAACAAGATCACTTTAATTTTAATCATCTTCGATGGAAATTCTTCAGTGAGTTTACTAAATAAATCATAATTATCGGTGACTTCAATTGGGCATAAAAATAACCTATTGTAAATGAAACTTCTCCACAGGAATTCCCCGTAAATACGAAAGATTCATCACAGAAATATAACCGAGGAAAGTTGGCCGCATTTGGCAGGTAACTCGAAGGCTCGCACGATCCCTCCCCGACCCTCAGGTGGTTCCGACACCTGATCGGCCTATTCAGTCTTTCCCCTCCCTACTCATGAATACCGACTTCCGTATTAATTCGCTGAAAGCCGACACCCGACGCCTTCCCACGTCATTATGTTAAAACGGGCCTCATACGCGGAAAGGTCAGTGAATCTAAAAACGTATTCCTTATCAACCTAAGAATGGCATCATTTCAGTCATTTCATCAGTTCTGCTCCAGCGTCAGTGCCAATACACATTCGCGGTTTGTCAAGGTAATGACGTGAGACTTCATATCATCATAAATGTTAACTGCGATTTCCACGGCAACAACAGTAATGGCACAGTGATAAGCGTTAAAATTTATTCATTAATTGCATGAAATTAGAATTCAAATCGGCAGTATCAACAACTTTCTTTGATGGTAAGACACGAGTGATTTATAATGATACTTATGCTGTTTAATACACACACACACACACACACACACACACACACACACACACACATATATATATATATATATATATATATATATATATATATATATATATATATATACAGGTGATGCCACAGAGGAAAATGGAAAAGATCTTGGCTTTCTCGTCTTTCCATTTTCCTCCGTGGCATCACCTTTATTTATACATAGCATCGCGTTTTATATACTTCGTGATCAAGTTATGCATATATATATATATATTATATATCTATATATATATATTATATATATGTATATATATATATATATATATCTATATTATATATATATATATATATACAAGCCATTTACAATGCTTCCACTTCTCGATACAGTTTAAGGCACAAATCACGTACAGGTAGTCAAGTGTGTTTCCCTGTGAAGACCGATAAGAGACCTAAAGAGCGATACCACAACATAATTAGAAAACAAAGAAAAAAAAAAAACCAGGAACATAGAAAATATATGAGGTAGACGGAAAATATTTGCTAAACCAACCAATTTGATATTGCTGTTTTATGTGGTAAAATATTATCTCATAGCAAGTAGGAACAATAGTACTGGATTCGGTGTGAAAATACCACAATCAGCAATTGGTTTCCCATTACTTGGTCGAAAAGATAATTTTACGTAAACATAACGCGATAATGAATGGCATGTAACTATTATTACCAAAATACAACTTTAATGGAAAAGTAATAGTTCAAGAGTCAAAATCGCCAAACTTCATTGAAGAATTCAAAACGAAAGCCCATTAAAAAAAAAAGGAATACAAGAAACCGCAGTTCAAATGAAGCTTTTGTCAAGTACACACAACAGCCTGAACAGAAGACCGGCTGTCTTCTCTACTTACTCTACAACATAAGAGCATTCTTCAAGACCGTCCTTTGTTACCACCAAACTGGCGTCTTGACCGTTCAAAGACGACTTCTGTGTACGCTGTGGAAAGCTACTAAATATATCTAAACGCCCAAAAAACTCTTATGGTGAATGGCATGGAAAATTAAGATTTAGGCCAAAGGCCAAGTACTGGGACCTATTAGGTCATTCATTGCTGAGAGAAAAATTGAGAGACAAGGAGATTTGA
>NC_061096.1:16798549-16801049 GCF_015104395.2 Macrobrachium nipponense
ATCCATCGGTAGAGAGATGTGTGAACTCGCAAAAAAAATGCAATACATTACTACCCTACCAATATTCATTTTAATCTATTTATCTGTTTATTATTTTTCCCCTTTTATAATAAGTGGTATTTCTTCTTTTTGTATTTCCTCTTACCTCTTCCTAATGAACACCGCATCCTTTGGAAGCTTGAATTTCTAGTCAACAGCTACTGCGGGCTTGTTCCATATGAATAGGTTTCTTCTACTGAATATTAACAATAATAAAGGGACAAAATTCTGGCTTTCTAGCAGTTGGACGAGCGCCACAGAGTACGTACACTGGTTGTCAGCCGTCATGAATGAGTTACTTCTTTCTGAATTTATTTTCTTCTATGCATGAGCAAATCTACTTTGGTCGATGGTCATTCAGACACATAAGCTCACACATTTCTTCCATAACGACTGCTAGTGTCGACCCAGCCCAGCTAGACGTATCATTATAATGCTGAGAAATATCTCCTGACTATGATGACAAAAAAGATGAAGTCGAAGGGTAGTCACATGACAAATGCATGTGGTAATGAAGCAATGCAATTCGTACCAAAATGCGTAAATTTATCAACAAAATATTTAAACATTTCTTTCCTAGTGGGCTTAGAGGTTTTTCATGTTGGATGACGTAGGCTAAGCTCGTAGTTTGTTTGTTTGTATGGTGTTTTTGCGTTGTATGGAACCAGTGGTTATACAGCAGCGGGACCAACGGCATCTTTACGTGACTTCCGAACCACGTCGAGAGTGCACTTCTATCACCAGAAATACACATCTCTCACACCTCAACGGAATGCCCGAGAATCAAACTCGCGGCCAACGGTAAGCTCGTAGGTTCAGGCTTCTGTAGGATAGGTGATAAAAGTTAACGGAGTCGTTCCTACTGTTGGTTTTGTTTGTTCTTGCATTCGTCATGTTGAATTCCATTCCTAGTAAGGAGTTAAAAAATAAGGTATTATTCTTCACCGATACAATCTAAGTGCGCCTACGTGTGCTAATGTGCGAAAGCTCACTTTAAGAGGTGGGTATGACTGAGTGTTTATAAGCGTTGCTGCCATCATCCTTCAAATTTCACCATCACCCAATATTTGTTTTCAAGCTTGCTTGACAGGAATGCAGGGTTGGATGTTGCCATTCTGTATCAGTACATCAAAGAAAGGATGTATTTGCATTGGTATTCAGACATGTAGGTGGGCTGACTGTGGAATTGATGAAATCTAATCAACCTGTTTCACGGATAATAAATATCTCATCACATTAGTCACCTTTTGGCAACTGGAATTCTTGCAGAGAGCTATTTCTTTTCTTAATGGTCAGTTAATTTTCTTCTTCGTTCCTCTCAGCCTACTACTGTTCAAGAACAAACTTCTATTGTACCCAATGATAGGTGTGACCGATGTAGACAAGACGACGGAACAGCGGTTTTATCACGTATCCATGTGAGAATATCAAGATGGATTCTCAGCTGCTTGGCTTCTCCTCTCTCTAGTTAAGTGCCATGTCCAGAATAACTTAGTCAGCTTGTAAACCAAAGTGAAATCTAACCTTGTCCACTCTCAGAATTCTGAACAGAGAGTCAGTAAGGACAGTCTTTTCAATTATGCTGTGTTTTCAGGCTTAAAATTCTTCACATAACGCCACTGTGTGTCAAGGTCAGGGTAGTCCTACTGCCCTTTCTTCACCTGAACGTTCGTGAGATTCTACATACCCTTTAACAGCTCTCGATGTCTGAACATCTGAATCATGTTTCTTAGCATAGCAACCATATTTCGTCAGCATTCTTGATTAATTTCTGGTTTCCTGCTAATGTTACAGTTAGTTATAAATTTGTTTTAATCAACATCGATTACATTGCCTAAATTACATACCTTATTTAACGAAAGTTAAGTATTATCATTGGCATTACTAAAGGTTCTACGGTTAATTTTTCTGCTATCATGACCCTTATAATTCTCATCTGATCTTGCCATTTCTACTAACAACACGGACGAATTTTAAGCAGGCCTTTTGAAAGAGTTATTCGTAAAATAATAATGAAATAATTCGTTCTCACCTCCTATATATAGGCTCGTATGATGGCGTGAAAGAGTACATTGCACCTTTTATCGATTAAAAGTAAGAAGGAATGATTGAACGTAAAATCTTTTTGGCCACAATTTACAGACATATTCATCACGCAGACCTGCACGACACCACAACGAAATAGGTCATGCAAAGTTTGAATAAAGTTTATATGCATACACAAGCAAACGATATATATATATATGTATATATATATATATATATATATATATATATATATATATATATATATATATATATGATTAAGTATGTAGGCATTTCGACAGGTACACTGGTAAATGGCGATAGCTAGATAGATAGATAGTAGATGGAAAGATCGAATACTATGCTGCACGCAGCGACGGACTGGCCATTTGGAGAAAGGGGGTTTTTCCCCTTGGGCCGGTGGTTAAAAGGGGCC
>NC_061096.1:16806049-17016049 GCF_015104395.2 Macrobrachium nipponense
AATCAAATGAAGACGTCATGAGAATGTGAATGATAACCTTCGTTCCCGGCCCTGTGCTACGCGAGAGGCTAATTTGAATGTTGCCGCAGTTACCTTGCGATTTAAATGCGATGACATCTTCCATTTAACACTTTCCTTCCCTGCATTTTAGACTGGTTGCGTTGCAGGTCTGGAACTATTCCAGACATTTCACTTTAATGTGGATCTCATGTATAAAGTACAAATTAAATTATTCATTACTGCTAAACTTTTTATGAGACTCTGGGTGTTTTCAATGAAAGATCACATTATCTGGTTGAGTTGTTGTCGAATATTTGGGGTAAATCTTTCAAATTCAGTCTGAATATTTTACCTGTTTTCCAAATTTCTATCCTAGGTAAAAACTGCAGGATGAACCCAACAAAACAAATCACTCCTCTTTTGTTAGCATTATAACTAAAAACAACATTAACAGCCAGGACACATTTTTGAAGAGAAAGGGACATTCCGAGAACTCTACACATATTTTGGCGGATATTCTGTTTCAAAAGAAAATCAACCCTGTTTTAATAGGAATACGGGTTTTCCAGGCCAAGGTGCGCTTCACAATACATTTATCATGAAGTAGGAAAGCATTTCCGTCAATAGTTTTTGCAGGCTGAACCATATATATACATACATACATACACACACACACACACACACACACACATATATATATATATATATATATATATATATATTATAATAAAAACACACACACACACACACACACAAATATCTATATATATATAATATATACATTATATATCTATATATATAATATCTATATATATATATATATATATATATACTGGTATATCAGCTCTCGTGAAGGAGGGTGCGCACCGCCTTAGTGACATAGTGACCTGGCTGGCTCTCTATGGCTTTGTTTCTTTATCATGATCTTACGGCGTTTCCAATTACGAAACTATAATCCTATCAACTAAATTGTCAGTTATTCTACCTGAAAGTCC
The DNA here is from genome assembly GCF_015104395.2 of Macrobrachium nipponense. Lineage (NCBI taxonomy): Eukaryota > Metazoa > Arthropoda > Malacostraca > Decapoda > Palaemonidae > Macrobrachium > Macrobrachium nipponense. Next base: position 16,807,045 of record NC_061096.1, read on the forward strand.
AAAGAAAAAAGGATAAAACCGTACACGTACATCTGAAAAATGATCAAGCAGCCACCTCACAGCTAGCACGTACATGTGATTCGCGCCGGACATAAAAACTTGTGCTGCTAATTCATGTTCGTTTCCGTGAGGGGACCGCATGCCTTGCTGAACGCCCTCAGACAAAAACTGCACAAAAATAGACGGTAATTTTTATCACTTACGTCTCGTGCTGAATATCCACTACCATACAGGACTTTCGTTTCCGAGGGGGAGCACATGCGCTCCCAAAAGACTCCACAAGAGCTGCACAATATGAATTCTTTCGCTTACGTTTGAGCTGAACACTATAACCTAGGGAAAGCCGCGGCCGAGGACTGAGACAACTCGCTGATGATGATGACCTTGCTCTGTCTCTCACTTCTTCCATGAAGAGGAAATGGAAGGATTTTTACTGGCATTTTTCGTCTGAAGCGCCTAGTTCTCGGAGATTTTAGAAAATAAGGATTGCCCAGATTGTAGTGTGAGCTATCAGAATTTCTGAGTAGAAACGAGAGAAGAATTTCATTCGTTTCCGCTTTGGTTACATCCTTGGCTACAATATTAACTCTTGACATTCGTAGGCCGACCGTGAAGATAATATCTCTTTAAAGGTTTGTGGATGTCACTGCGGTTCTTGCATCTCCATCTAACATCGAATTATTCATTTAATACGAAACGAGCAAAGGTTGCTACGGTTTCAACACCAGTTTCTTATTAACAGTAATACATATTATCACAAGGATTGCTGATCGTATAATAAAAAAAAAACTGATAGTTTTATCATTACGTAAAAAATAGCAACCATAATGTTAAAATATGGCGGTGAGGTCATTGCGTTTGAGTCACATACTGACGTCATCGCTTCCTGAAAGAAGGTGGAAACTGGTAGTTTCACATTGTACCTTTGAAGCTTGCGAGTCCGACGACAGGAGCATCTGTTGCCTACCTTGGCCAACATTTCCGTTTATTAGCAATTTCGCTCAAAATTGAGCTTGCGCGCACTAGTGCCCATTTGTCTAATTGGAAATATATAAAACTTAAGCGTGTTTTACATGGTTATCTTTCCACTTTAAGACATCAAAGCTGTAAGAGAACTCTCAACCATTTGCAAATAACTTATAGCTAAAGTTAGAAAGCGATCATCGTGCCACATCTCAGCGACGGTGATCTTCTGAGTGCTGTATATCGCGACTTCCTTCTCCCGCCACTGGCAAGTTCTGGAATCATTACTGCTTCCTCTCACTGACATCATCACAAACGAGTCTATCCCATTTGTTTATTTATTTATTTTTTCTCGAGACTGAGCCATACACGAAATTGTGTTATCTATCTATCCCATCGGCTTACTATGAATGACAAATTTCAAAAGCAGATGTAATTGAAGTTTCTTTCGTTTTAATATCCCCATTTACCACATTTACCAACGCCTTACCGCAAGTTTTATTAGATAATCAAAAACTTATTTCTACACTTACATGGTTGTATTTTTTTAAGACGACGTTGAAAAATTAGCATAATATGCGATATAGACAAGCAGTTTTAATAAATATTATTATGCACGCGCGCGTGCGCACACACCACACACACACACACACACATATATATATATATATATATATATATATATATATATATATATATATACTATATATATATATATCCGTGACGTGACAGCATCAGCAGGGCTTTGACACTAAAGTTACCTTGGTTGACCACCAAAGAAGTTTCTATTTCAATACCGGTTCCTCTGGCGGAAGGACACGCACAACAGGGATGAAAGCTCGTCATGAACTGACTGAAGGACACAGAACAGTAAACTGAAACAAAAGTTGTATGATTCGGCACAAGAATAAAATAAAAAGCATGTTCACAAGAGAGCCCCGAATAAGGCCTTCAAAAGAATCTCGATTTAAATTTGTCTTGATTAAACAGATTAGATTTGAAACGCTTCTGAAGAAATACTAGAACTCGCATAATCTTTTTCCTCTGCAATCCTATTCTCGCAATTAACCGAGGGTGGGTAACATCCTTCGCTCTGGCTGACTGGTCTACATTGAGCAACAGGGTAAAAATGTGTTGCATACAAAGTTAAAACCCGGTACTGATGTCTACCAGTTACTAAGGCCCAAATGGGATACCATTACATTTCCTGTTCTTAGTGCACATCGTACAGTTCGCGGCTTGCTTATGTTATAGTATAGCATTATATGAAACCAGCTTTTACCTTAACAATTAAACAAATATCTAAGTGACCGCATTTTATCCATGGCAGAATCCGGCTAATGATGACAAAACTTCAACCAACGGATAACATTAATCTTTCATGCTTAATGTGCTTGACTGCGGTGTGGTAAGAACTAGATAAACCAAGATTCTTTCCCAGAAATCTAGACCAGACAAAATGAACGAAACAGCAATTACCTAATCAACTGTGGGAGAATACGACATATCAAAGGAGCATTTAATATGTTCTTGTTTATATCTTGTTTCTTTCAGCTTTCACCAGTAAACGTCTGTCTCTTAATCCTGAAGTCACGTGGACAGAATCATATGCGCCAACACAGCCCATGTACTCCCTCAGAATTACAACGAAACTCAGTGACGTGCTTAGGAAGCCTTAGCGTTGAACAGATCACGACTGTAAGTTATTAGAATACTAACAATATGAAGAAACACGCCTTCTTGATTTGGCCGTGGTTCCACTGTAAGAAAAATCCTGTTCGCCCACGGAAGCTTTTATGTCAAACTGGCAAATTTCACTACGGTAAAAAAACGACAGCCCTAGAATATGTCACTTCAATCATTAAATAATTCCATTTATATCTGGTTTGTATACGTTAATTATTACGGACGGTCCTCTCCACCTTAGCGGGCTAGGCCTACAATGTTAGATGATTTGGTTCATATCCCACACAACTATGAGAGAGCAAAAAGTTGTTGCTAAGTGAATTTTCTCTGGAGGATGGATTTCCTATTTTTTGCTTCCATTGTTATTTTATTCTCAAAGGTTTTCTCGGAAGTAAAGCTCTCTGAATACCGTTACAAGTACCGGAGAGTGAATCGAAATGCCAGCAGTAATAAAGGACTTTACATTATATGCCGAGCAAGGGAACTATAAGTTTCCATAATCATTCACTTTATATATATATATATATATATATAATAGATATATAATATATATATATATATATATATATATATCTATATATATATATATATATTATATATATAATATATATTATATATTATATATGGGATTTTTTTCCACATATTTGCACATGATAGAGAAGCTTTGAACGTCACAGTACTACGTTATGTAGGCTAATTGTTCGTAATTTTACCGGTAACTTGAGTGTCTACTCAAGTGTGACTGGGTATTTGTAGAAAATCGAACAAAGTAGAGCCCAAACAACGAAACACACACACACACACACACACACACACACACACACATATATATATATATATATTATATATATATATATATATATATATATATATATAAAGTATGGTATGAAGAATTACCGTAATGTCACCCTGTCTGCTACCAATTTTGATCACAGTAGAAATTGTTTGTATTTAAATTACAGGTCTCCGTTTAACTCTCTTTATACCATATCTACCTAGTTCAAGACCAAAATCTTGTTAGTTATTCCATAAGCTGCTGTGAATTCCATTATTTACCATATTTTGTGCATCTCCATTGTTATTGTTGATAGTATTTTCAGTCCAAATCAGTAAATAATTAAGCCTCACATGGGATGTATATTAATTTTCTTGACCGGGGAAAAATATACCTCGTATGAGAACAGTACCATTTCCGAAAAGGTAAAGTTAGGCTAGCATATACCACTACACTAAAGTTTACATAGGCCTAAACTTACACTACTATACAATATTAACGTTACTGATTCACCCTTACTTGTATTATTGCGACGACAGCTCACATCCTCAAATCCTACCAGGTCCAAATTAAATCTATGTCCACCAAATCGCACTGTGATGAGTAATAAGCACCTGACCGCCCTTATCAGCAGCAACACTAACCACACCTTACTCCTACAACAGCTCCCTACAGACTAGGCTAAAGTTAACGCCGAGTCGCCGACTCGCTGACACGGGAGAAGAGTGAATCACCAGTTGTGGTGCGTTCAGCTTCCTCTTCCCAAGAAAGGAAACGGTTTCATGAAAAATAATATCGAACTGTCAATAAAATATTTGGATGAAAATGACAACGCTGTTACTTCATAATATCATGAATACTGCGCTTGCACAAGTTGACATTTAAACGCTTACAGTGACTTAGCAAACATAAAAACGACGAACATTTGCCGCGCGTTTTCTGTCGCCGGCAGCAGTGACATCCAAATGATAGTCGCTGTGGTGCCCAAGACTCATCAGTTGTCAGTACTCAGCAGTATACGATTCGTGTTATTTTGCAATACTGTGTATGTACAATCTGCTAAGACATCACAGCTTCACTATTGACTATTTACTGCCAATTCTTGTCATATAAAAAGAATTGTGGCGGTACAAATACTGTAGGGGTAAGCTTACCTCACCGTGAAGTGTATGGTAACCCAACCTTCCGGAAAGATACAATTATAATCACTCCTTGTATGTTATATGGAAAGCCCGATATGGTGCTGACGGGATGTCCTTTTTAAAGAATCTTCATCATGAATCTACATATGGTTTTTCAGATCAACGTGGAAGGCAACCAAAGTGGGAAAAGGGTCTGATTTAACAAGCTTAAGAAAACCTTACTATACTGCTTTTCATTCTGCTGTATTTATGAAATTACTTGTATCCTACTGTGGAACAAGTAATCTATTTAGGTAGTATATGTGACATAAAATAGAAAAATTTTTATAATAACTTTGAGACAATCATGCAAAAGCATAGAGCTAAAGCTGGTGTTAACTGAATTTATTGATCGTCTAAAATGTGTAATCCCAATGGAGATTATCAGCCTACGCTAAACGTATTGTATCTTTTAACATCCAGACTTTCACTCGCAACCTTCGGAGACAACTTGCCCATTGTAGCAGAAGCAGCGTTGCCAACACCTCACCATTATTCTCTCTCTCTCTCTCTCTCTCTCTCTCTCCTCTCTCTAATAAATTGTTTCGTCTTAAGAGTGGTATATTCTTATAAAAAACATTATTCATCATTAAGCTGCGTACAATCTTCTACATTTAATCATACGTCACACTGACTTCCGTGATTGGTAGCCTATACATTTTTGTCGTTTACTTCAAAATCGTGTAAACGATAAAATATTTAATTTCCAAATGACAGGATTACCATCATCATCGCCTCCGACGCTGCGTGACGTAAAAGAACTCTGAAATAGTGCTTCTCATTTCTGTCTCATGCTTTACCTTCCAGTAATCTTTACTATTCAACTCTAGCTTCCCCTCTCATAATAATCCTCTAAATCTGGGACTCTCAACTCTTTTGGCGCCCGCAGGAATCCAGCTGACTCTTATCACGTATTACTCTCCCAGGGGTTGTCCGAGGGACATGTCCAAGCCATCCAAGGGCGTAGCCAAAAATATTGGGGATGAGGGGAGGGGTGTGGCCATTTTGTCAGGAGTGGTGTGTAGACGGAATTCACTGAAACTTGAAGAACCTCTAAATTACATTTAAATTTTTTCAAAGAATAATAATATAATATATATATATATATATATATATATATATATATATATATATATATATATATATATATATATATACGTACACAATAACTTATTGAAATAAATGTAATACTGTACTTTTGAGACAGGAAAATCCTGTGCTTTTTGCCAGGAATTATCCAATATAAAACTAGTAAACACACACACACACACGCACACACACACACACACACACACACACACACACACACACACACACACACACACACACACACACACATATATATATATATATATATATATATATATATATATATACTGCTTATTGTAAGCTATAAAAGAGGAATATGTCCCTTGAAAAGACCCATAAAAGAAGCAAAAATATTTCAGTTAGCCACAATACATCGGCACCTACACATGAGTCCTCATCTCGTTGAAAACTGTGAGAACCGAAGGTGCTACAAAATCAATATTAATGTTTCAACCAGATTTGTTTTTCTCTAGAAGATTACTCGTGTGCTATTCTTGGAGATGGATTGCAGATATAATCTCTGAACCTTAGCGGTGGCTATCTGGCGATCGGTCTGGTTGAGGAGTCAGAGGGTGTTGTCCACGATGTCTGCCTTTCAATGCCCTTCTGACAAGTTCTTGTTGTTTGTTTGGCTTATGATGGCCGATTCCAGTTAAAGATGACTCTCTCCAGTTAACACGATGACCAAAATATCTAAGAAGGACGAAAGATCCCGAATTTTCTAGGTCGCACCTAACAGATCGTGCGCTGCTAATCTGTGCGATCAAGGTATATAGAATAAGGGAGTGTGCGATAGTGAACGGCCAGATTGTCCCTCAAACGTTTTCACCATCTCAGATGCAGGTCCTACCCAGATGGAACCTTGTACATCTTACAGGCTGCTCTGTGCTCGGTGCTGGCATATCGTGGCTGGCTAGACCGTTGCAAAGTCCAAATACCTAGAGCTTTTGGACTATAAACCGTGACTTAATCATAGACAAGAACGCTAGATTTTTTTCACTTTCTTTTATTCTTGGACACCAAAGTAAACATAACGGTTTTCAGGTTCGATGTTTATAATTAGCTCTTAATATCCTCGAAGTACGGGAGTTATATTTTGTAGACAAAATCTCTTCGAAACTAGATTTTGTTCGTTTTCGTTGTGACTTTTCCTACGACATGCAGTGGAAGGGAACTGTACCCCACACCTTATCGTATTCAGATGGGTGAGTTGTCTATACACGCATCAAATTCTTTGTCTAAGTGACCGTTAGAACAGATTCGTAGTCCTCTGAGAAAAAATTACATGGTACCCCAATCTTTAACGAGATATCATGTTAGTGAGACAATAAATATCAGAAACAGAGAATGTTGGTTTAAATACACGGAGACGTTGTATTTCGATGATTCCCTCATTAGCATTATATCAAATTTTTCATCTTTTTTTCCACTTCGATTACAATTTTATACTTGGGAACTAGTGAATTGAGTCTGTTGAAAAAGTCAAAATCTCTCCAGCCACTATCTCAGAACGTGAAAATGTTATTGACATAACGTAGCCAAATTATGCACTTGAGTTTGAGAGAGGTCAAAATTTCAGTCTCAAAGGATTCCATATAGGGATTAATAACTTCAAGCGGAGATCGCAGGCTGCTTATGCTACATCCGAATCTTAGCAAAAATTGTCGTTAAAAGAGAGCACGTTGTTGGTAACACACAGCTTGTTTCATTTGATTATACATAGCCCCCAAAGGAAAGTGGTCTTTGAAAGGGGATAATTTATCCCTTAGGAAATTTAGGACGTCGTTAACTGGGACCTTTGTGAATAGCGAATCTAGGTAGAATACACTATTGATTGCACGTCATTGTTTACCCGAATATTTAAGCCATTGAATTTCTGGGAAATAATCCTCTACACGTTTAATATTTTATGGAGAAGAGAAAGTACTTAGGAAGTGTGACAGCAATATACATAATGAAGATAAGTGAAAGGAATAGTAAAACAAATAAAAAAAATAAATACTCAGAAGTTTCCTCGGCACAATCGAGTTTTCCGTACAGCGGCTACAGCATATAATCTAGGCCACTAAAAATATATCCATCTCTCGGTGGTTTCGTAATGATGTTGTATGAACCACGGCCCACGAAACTTTAACCACGGTCGGTGGTGGCCTGTCCCATATCATTGCCAGATGCACGATTATGGTTAGCTTTAACCTTAAATTACTGGGGCTAGAGGACTGCAGTTTGGCATGTTTGATGATTGGAGGGTGGAGGATTAACATAGCAATTTGCATCCCTCTAGCCTCAGTAGTTTTTAAGCTCTGAAGTCGGACAGAGAAAAGTGCAGACGGTCATACAAAGTCGGCTCAATAGTTTCCTTTTAAAGAAAACTAGAAGACTACGACACAGAAGAATTTTGGAGCACATGTGCAGAAGTGTGCTCACGAAGAAGGCAAATATAGATTTCAGAAATGAAAACAAGAACATTAGGCAGTAGATGACAGTAGTTGAAGAGTATAAAAGAAAGAGATAAAGACTGATTAAATATGAAGGTATAAGATAAAAATTTGAGTGATAAATAAATGGAAAGGGTCTATATAGGAATGAGAAGGAATAAAGCCAAGGAGAATATATCTTATTTGGACATTACCTAAACGACAAAGAAAAGAATATATTAAAAATCCTTAAAATGGAAGTGATTGATAAAAAGAGTGCGTTAACCTAACACATTCAGTAATAGGGAAAAGTTTTGCTAAATCACGTGTTGAACTAATACTATATTTAATATTTAGATATTAAGAATGGAGTACACAAGAAATGAGGGTGTATGGTTCTATTATAGCGGGGGTGGGGAGGGGGGGTGGAGGAAAAGGGATATTAATGAAAACAAGGCTGTTGAATGAGAAGCTTCATTACACAAACGGTACCATCACAGATAAGAAAAAAAAATGAGACACTACTGACGAAGTTGACCAGAGACATATAGGAAGAAAAGTAAACTGGTAAAACTCAATGAAAAGGAAGTACATGGAAAAGCTAGACTTTAATAAAAGAATTTGTGAAATTATAAAGATGGTAATAACAGGCAAAAAGTTTAGTGGAATAATGAAACATGGAGAAAAGGGCTAGAAAATAGAGAACCAAGATATTTACAAGAAATGGAAAAAGAGAGCGACATTTCCTTCGCTGGTGTTATTCTAGAACAGTGGTGAAAACAAAGTAATGAAAAATTTAAACAAATATACAGGATGAGAAGTTATAGCTGCTATTTGGGTTGTTGCACGGAAGATTTTGTCGATTTTTAGTTATTTCACCACAGAAGAGAAAAGAGAGTACAATTGAAATCCAAGGAAAAGAAAATATGGAGAAGGTAAAATAAATACTATGCTGTCTTTAGTAAAGAAGAGATAAAATATGTGTAAAAAAACACATATACACGCCCTCATCGGAATGAGGAGCCGTTGTAAATTTTGTACACTTCGAGTTTCGTCTCTGAGCCTGACCTGACTTGATTGCATATACGATACCTACCTAATGCGATTGCCATTTGATGCCATTCCCAGACACATCTTATAGTTATGAGAATTAGACGACCTAGATCGTAAGTATTTTACAATACTGATAATTAAAATCCTCGATCTTAATGCTATTTAAGTTACTAAGGCTAGGTTGTAGGGTAAACGTTCTCTCACTGGGCTAGCTAGGTTGAGTAGTACTATTTTGATTGCTTATCAAGAATTTAGGAAGGTACCTTTTGTTTTTTTTTTGTTTTTTGATCGACTGTACCTAGGTAATTAGGTAACCTCAGCACTGATAGTACCTAGTGTTTGCTGTTTTATGCTGGCCATCCTGCCCCCGTTTGGGTTAGTGACGCCAGTGTACCTCATACAGTGCGCTGTAGTAGGTATTACTTAGGCTAGCCTAATGTTTTTTGTATCATTCCTTTGGCCTCTAGCTGTAACCCCTTTTGCTTCTTATACTGTACCTCCTTTCATAGCGGCTTCTCTTTCTTTCATCTTAGGTAGTTTCCATCCTCTAATGACAATGAATTCATTGTGCAACTGCAAGGTTTACCTTGTGTTACACCTTTCAAGCCTTTTATTGTCAATTAGGGATGTACCTATTCCAAATTTTTGACCGATACCAACTTTCAAAGCCGATACCGATACCTGTTACCTCCATATTACTGTTATATGAGGGAATATAGGTATATTGTTACTAAAATCATTCTTGTTCTCTGGTTACTATTGTATATTAAAGGTTCCAAAGTAGAAAGTTCATATAAATTTTACTGAAAAAGAACATCAAGTATAATTATTAGGTATTTAATCCCTTTATTACTTGGATATAGTTTGGCTTATATTATGGCTACCATTAGAAGACTTGTAACAATTTAGGTAAGTAGTGCTTACTTGAATTCATGGGGTGACGAGGAATCTGAAATCACCAGTATTTAGCTACTTTTATTCTGAGTTTTAATTTATACTATATTGGCTAGAAACAGTTAGCAGACTCATTTATTTAGATTATAAAAGGTTCTAATTTGTTGGGCTTTTGTTTAATATATAGTAGCTAGATTCGTTTTTACATGATATACAAACCCTTGGTCCTTTACATAAGGAATTACTTTCATCGTAGCTGGATTTATGTCTGTTAAATTCTTGAACAAGGTGGTTAGGCAGTAACTACCGTCTGGTATGCGGGTAGGCCCGCCTGCCTGGATGTAAACGCTCCACTATGCTTTCGGCCATCTTCTGATGAAGATGCATTTTTGTGAGCTCTTGCTGACTAACCGTTAATCATTTTCCCGGTGAGATCTTTAATTTCATTTTTTGAATAAATATGTATACAGTAATACCCCGAACTTACGCAAGGTTAGGTTCCTGACCCCCCTTTCGCGCAAGGGGAAGTTTCACGTAAGTTTGGCACGGTCTCTGAAATTGCTAATAAATGCTTACTTCTAGAGATTGAACACTAAAGATGACCCTAATCATGCTCCCTAAGTATTAGGCTAACTTTTAAATGAAATTTAAGTTACTGTAATGTGATTTAAAAGTTAGTTTATTACATTACCCTTAAAAAAGGAATAACTGGTTGGCATAAAAATAGTCACAGTAACTACTATATGTACATATGTATCCATTTTTGTACATATATTAAAGTTACCCCTAATTCATGGGATGCCATTTTCTTTTTCTGTCAGAGTAAAAGTTTTCTTTGCATCATTAGGCAAACTTCATACGTCAGTCATAACGAAGTCACACAATTAAATAAAATAAAGAAGATAGAAAAAGAAACCCAGAAAATCACTGTGTATAACGTGTTTACTTCTAAATAATTTACATTTAATTTTACTCCACACTCGAGTACTTTCAGGCCCTGTCTGTGGCCCATTTTCAAGAGGTGTGTAGGTTGTCAGCCTGGGTCAAGGCTCAGCAGTCTTCTGGAACTTCTTGTTGAGCTGTCATTTATGTGATGGCTGTTCTGGTTTCCTTGAGAGTTGCTAATCCCCTCTTGTCGCTCTGATATCCTGAGCTGATGGTCAATGGGATTAACCCTTGTGGTAAGGGAGTGGTCACCAAAAGTCTGTTGGGCAGAAAACCTAATCTCCAGGTCAGCAGGATCAATCTTAGCTTCTTTTAATATCAAAGCTCGGCTTATGGGATCTTCTGAGGTGAAACCTTTGTTTCCTTCTATTACTTTAATCTCTCTGATGAGTGCTCCTTCTATTACCCTCGTATGACTGATTTTATTGCTTATATATATATAAGCCTACTGTTTTTGAAATCCATCCTGTGGTCATTTTCCCAACAATGCATAGCTATAGCACTCCCCTAAGAGCTAAGCTGTATACTGCCCTTCTGGGTTCTTGGATTTTAGTCCTTATTCCCCTTCCTGATTCCCCCACATATTTGTTTCCACAATTGCTGCAATTGATTATGTATAACCTCCCTACATCATCTGTATTTTACTAGCTTATTGGAAGAAGAACTGCAGGGGAGGGGGCGTGTAGTGTTAATGTTTGAAGGATCTCCTCTCACTTTGGAGGGTGGTACCCTTGGATGCAAGAGGAATATCCTTATTTTCTTAATCATATTTTCTTTCTATTGCAGGCTAAGAGTGGTGACAGTTAATTACAGCAGTAGATGGTTGGATATCTCTTTGTGTTGGCTGTCCTAACCTTGGAATTGTACCTGTAACTCGTAGCATGCTGTGATATTGGTCCTTTAGTTTGTGTACTGTTCCCCTGCTAAAATTCTTAATATTTTGTCGCTGTTATCCTGGAGTTTTGTCACTGGACAATGCCTTCGGGGCTGTCTTCTGTGGTTAGTGTCATGTACGTGGTACCTATCTCTCCAGTCGGAGCCACTCTTCAGCAGGTTGCGGACTTTCTCATCTTCCTTTGCTGAGAGAAGCGCCTCTCCGTCTCAGCTGTAAAAGGCTATAGGGCCACAGTAGGCCTAGTCTTGAAGTGAAGCTGAAGGGTATTGATATCTCTTCCTCCTTCGAGATATTATTACTCATGAGGAGCTTCGAAAAGTCTTGCCCACCCAGGGATCTCAGGACTCCTGTGTGGGATGTGACTCTCGTGTTGCAGAGCCTGACTTGTGCACCATATGAGCCCCGTAGAGAGTCATCAGACTCTTACCCTTGACAGTTTTCTTGCTAAACCTGGCATCAGCAAAGAGAGTTGGCGAACTTCATGATCTTTCCTTCAACGTAAAACACCCAAAGGGATGAGGATTGGTTATACACGATTTTGTCCCAGATTTCGTAGTGAAGACTCAGAACCCTTTGGTCCCTGATGCTAGGTTCGAGTCTTTCACCATCCCCTCCCTGTGTGACTTTGTTGGTGATCTAGACGAGATACTGCTTTGTCCTGTTAGAGCGCTTAGACACTGTCTGAAGAAGACTCAACATCTCCGGCCTGAGTGTCGACGACTCTTTGTTAGCACCACAGATCTCAAGAAAGTGTCCAAGAACACTATTTCTTGCTGGGCTTAGTGAGACGATCAGGAAGACGTACTCTGCTGCTGGTGGAGACAAAACCTGTACACTTCGTCCAAGAGCTCATGAGGTCAGGAGCATTTCCCCATCCTCACATTCCATAAGAACCTGTTGGTTTAACAGGTTTTGAAGGCTATGGTCTGGACATGCCAGACCACCTTCACTTCTCATTTCCTTTAGGATATTGCCCCAGAAGCCCTTGGACACATTATCTTTGGGACAAGGGGGGGCTGCTCAACAAATTTTGTAGTTTACCCAGATCCTGTAACAGGACAAAGTTGCATCTTGCCTCATTGTACAGTGTGAATGATAATGTCTGTGGAGTGACTGGCTCTCCTTCATCTCTATCATCCTACTCTTTTCCTTCAGACAGAGATTATATGGACCATTACTTGGGTCTGGCGGCCAATGAAGGTAAGACACTAGAGTGACCTATGTATTTTCTTTGACTAGATTAGAAGCAATATCCTCCCCTTCCCTTTATAAGGCAGGGAAGCGAACTATGACATAAGACAAACCCAATGCTTGTACATATTTGCCTTAGTGTTTCTGACATTGTGGTTCTTTGCTTTCTCATAAGGGAGATATGCACATACTCCTCCCTTATGAGTAACCCAGAAGACTGACTCTGATCTCGCAGTTCGTAACTCCGATCAGATGCCAGTGGCTGGATTTCCTTCCTCACTCTTACGACCGGGAAGAAAATCTCAGGTGTGCTGAAAACACCTGTCGGTTCATAGAGACTCCCTCCGATTCCTCTCACTAATCAGTGAGTCTTCCTATTATAAAGGACTGAGGGTTTGTATATTGAACTCTACAAACCTGAGGTCCTTTACACTAACTGCCAATCTCATGCCACCCCTCGATTTGCTACTTGAGCCTGAAGCAAATTGGAATGTTTACATCTGGTCAGGAGGGACTCCCAACTACTGGACCGGTTGTTAACTACCGAACTACCTTGTTTGAAAGATTTCAGTGGCCGTGTCCAGGGTATACTTTAAGTAATTCCTATTGTAAAGGACCTCAGGTTTATATAGTTAGGAAAATACAATTTACTTTCAAAAATTGTGATTTTCATGTATGACACTTACCGGCAGGTATATTTATAGCTAGTTATTCTCTGTTCGCATGGCAGAATTTTCAAAACTCGGGCAACCGCTAGATCACTTGGTAGTTCAGGTGATCGCCACCCCGCTCCCGTGGGCGCTGGTGCTCGGAATCATTCCCATTTTCGTCAGATTTTTTTTCTGCCACTGAACCGGCAAACATCGTTGTGGTTCCCTGCTAGAATTCGAAACTCGTTAGCTGACTTTCGCTGTACTTGGATGGTTTATTGGGTATCGTATTGGAAAGTTGGATTGGCAATCGCGATTGGAAGTTATTAGAATGTCTGATTCTGGTATAGTATTTCGAGTGTGTATGAAAGAAGGGTGTAAGGTGAGACTACCGAAAGCTTCGGTAGACCCTCACACACTATGTAAGAGTGTAGAGAGGTTTTGTGTACTTGGGACAATAGATGTAATGATGTGAAAGTTTAAATGAGAAAGAATGGAAGACTTTCACCAAATATGTTGAGAGACTTGAAAAGGATAGAGTAAGAAGATCGGTGTCTCGGAGTGAGAGGTCAGGTTCTTCTAGTAGGCCTTGAATAATTCTGTTATTTCTCCCCCTTCTTCCCAAGTAGAAGTTGTTAATCCTTCTCCTCAGGTCTCTCCTCGCGCCCGCTGCTGTTTCTGAGGATACTAATATTGTGAAAGTGTTTGCCGCCCTTTGCGTCAATGGGCGATCAGATTCAGCGTCTTACAGACAAAGTGGGACGATTGAAAGTGTCAGTGTAGTGGAGGGGGCGGCTGATCGTCTCACTCGTGCTCCTAGACCTAGACCTCTGCCAAGCTCCCAGACCCAAGGGGAAGGAAGGCATGTCGACAGTCGAAGGGAGGCGAGAGGGGTTCCCTTACGATCAGTCGTCCCTTCAGGCAGTCCTGTTGCGTCCCAGGCTGCAGCAGTGCGCCATAGAAAGGCGACACTGGGAAGTGTCTTTCCTCGACAGATAGTGCTGCGTCAGGCAGGTATGGACGTTATGCGGAAGTTTCGCGTCCTCTGAAGAGGACGCATAGACCTACGTCTTCTCAAGATGAGCGTTACCCGCAAGAACAGTGGAGTAGTCCCGAGATTTTCTCTTCTAGTGATGAGGAAGAGGTGGTTCCGATTAAAAGGAGGAGATCCTTTAAGTCAAGGACAAGACGCAAGACCTCATGTGTACGACGTTTCTCGGGATAGGAGCTCTCCTTCGGAATACGGAGCAGTCTCTCCGATATCTTCCCCTTATCGTAGAACTCAAGATCGAGTTTCTCGTGTTGAGGATCCGTCTCGTCTTTGTTCTCCGCTTGCTCAGACTTCACGCCAGGAAGCAGAGACTAGGAACTTCCTTGAAGAGATGCAAGGAAGGTTAGCCGATTGGTTAAATCGTGGGGAACATCGGAACTTCCTCCTACAAGGCGTAAGGACGCATCTCTCCCAGTCAAGTCGTCTAAGAGACGCATGATGGTTGGCCGCCTTCTCGTCAAGCTTCGGAGTCGGGTCGGTAGGACGCAAGTTACGGGAGCAGGACGCAGGAACGCAAGTTAAGAGAACAGGAAGCAGGACGCAAGTTTTCGGAGCAGGACGCAGGACGCAAGCTTCCGGAACAGGACGCAGGACGCACCTCGGAGCTCAGAAGGACGCAGGACGCAGGCGGCAGGAGCAGGTTTCTTCACGTGAGGTTGGAGAAGATTTTCTGCAGCAAGACCTGGGTTTACAGGATGTGTCTTCGGCAGAAGAGGAAATAGAAGACTTTAGAATCTGAGGAAGAAAAAAGAAGATGAAGCACCTTCTTCAGATTATAAGAAATTGACGAATTGCCTTCTTTCACTTTTTGGAGGGATTTTCAGCCTGCAGCTCCGACATCACCCCTTTCTCAATTCTCCAAGAATAAAACTCCGAAGAAGTCCTCGTTTTTGAAGATGAAGTTTTCGATTACGGCTAAGAAGGCTCTTCAAAGAATGATACGTGGTTGAAGGAAAACAAGAGGGAAGCGGGCAAGACTGTGTTCTCTTCCCTCCTGCCAAATTGGCATCGAAGTCCGGAATTTGGTATGCGACAGGGGAAATCTCGGCCTGGGAGTGCCTGCCTCCTCCCAGGGGGATTTTTCCAACATTGTGACAGTTCCCGCAGACATGCCTTGAATTCGGCCAAAGTGTGGTGGTCTCCATCAGAATTAGATCATCTCTTGAAAAGGGATTTTCCGGACCTTCGAGGTTTTTAATTTTCGGATTGGTCCTTGGGAGCTCTGGGACGAACAGTGGAAGATAATGAAGCAACGGCTTCTCAACTCCCAAGCAGTATTATGTCAGCATGGACAAAGCCTTAAGGGATGGAGCGAATGAATTGGCATCTCTTTTTCACCGCAGGAGTTTTAAAGAAAGGTCACTCCTATGCTCTTTTGCTGCTAAGGGCGTTTCTAACGCCCAGAAATCGAATTGCTTTTTCCCCACTTCGGAGCATTGTTTCCTGCGGATATTATCAAGGATATTTTCGCTTTCCCTAACTCAGAAGGCGACGCCAGGATCTGTTAACTTCCTCGGTAAGGAAATTTTTTACCCAACAAGGTAGTTAAGAAGACTCCTAAGGAATCAAGGCAAGCTAGTCAGCCCTTTCGAGGCAAGTCCTTTTCTCGTCCGGCCTTCAGAGCAGAAGAGCTCCGTCCAAGAGGGGTTCGAAACCCAGTACTAAACAATGAACAGCAAGTCCTTCAGACTCATAGGTGCCAGACTCCAGAAGTTTTGGGAGATTTGGCAAGAAAAGGGAGCAGATCCTTGGGTAATCAAGGTGGCCAAAGAAGGTTACAAGATCCCTTTTCTAAAGAGACCGCCTCTTGCGACATCGCCAAGAGAGCTGGGAGCTCACTACAGCGATCCAGGGGAAACAAGAAGCACTACAAGAACAAGTTCTTTCTATGCTCAAGAAAGGAGCAATAGAACCTGTTTCTGGATCACTTATCTCCGGGATTTACAACCGGCTGTTTTTAGTAGCAAAATCCTCGGGGGGATGGAGACCAGTACTGGACGTAAGTCAACTCAATTTATTTGTGGAGAAAACAAAATTACGATGGAGACGACCGATTCAGTACTGGCAGCGGTAAGTCCAGGGGACTGGATGGTCACCCTGGACTTCAAGACGCATATTTTCATATCCAATTCATGCAAGATACAGGAAGTACCTGAGATTTGTGATCCAGAACAGGGTTTTTCAGTTCAAAGCCCTCTGTTTTGGACTGTGCGACAGCCCCACAAGTTTTTACAAGAGTGATGGCGAGCGTGGCGAGTGGCTACACATTCTAGGAATAAGAGTGTCTCTATACCTGGACGATTGGCTCATAAGAGCCCAATCAAGAAAGCAATGTCTGGAGGACTTAGAAATGACGTAACATTAACGAAAGAGTTAGGGTTGATGGTGAAACTTAGAAAAGTTCGAATATGAACCCCAGTCAGGAACTAGTTTATTTGGGGATTCTGATCTCCTCAGTGACTTTTCGGGCTTTTCCGTCTCCCAGACAAGATCTGTGCATCCGGAAAGTGCAAGCCTTTCTAGAGAAAGAAACAATGTTCAGCACGAGAGTGGATGAGCTTACTGGGGACACTCTCGTCCCTGGAACGGTTCGTTTCTCTAGGAAGGCTTCACATGAGACCCCTACAAATATTTTTTGAACCAAGTCTGGCCAAGAAAATCGCAACCAGATTCCTTCCTGTTTCGAATTCCTCGCAAGATCAAAGAGGAGTTAAAGTGGCTAACTCGGGGAAGTTAGCAAAAGGGAGCGTCTCTCCAGCAAAAGAACCCAGACCATGTATTGTTCTCAGACGCATCGGACGCAGGTCTGGGGAGCGACTCTCGACTTCAAGAAGTCTCAGGTCGTTGGAGCAAGGAGGAAACGGCCTTGGCATATAAACAGGAAGGAACTGATGGCGATTTTCTTGGCCTTGAAGGAGTTCAAACGCGGTGATTCGCAACAAGGTGGTACAAGTCAACGCGGACAATACCACAGCTCTGGCGTAACATCCGCAAACAAGGAGGGACACATTCAATCTCTCTTTGCAAGTTGGCGGAGGAGATCCTTCTTTGGGCAGAGAAGGAAACGTAACCCTTCTCACCAGATTCATTCAAGGGGAGAAGAATGTTAGAGCGGACCTGTTGAGCAGGGAAGGTCAACTTCTATCAACAGAATGGACGCTTCATTTAGAAGTATGCCAGAGTCTGTGGAAATTATGGGGTCACCCAGTGGTAGACTTGTTTGCGACAGCAATGACGAAGAGATTGACGACGTATTGCTCTCCAGTCCCAGACCGTCAAGCAGTCGCAGTAGACGCCTTTCTTCTAGATTGGACGGGGCTAGACGTCTACGCCTTTCCCCCGTTCAAGATATTAGGGAAGGTTTGAAGAAATTCAGGGAGAGTCAAGGGACAAGAATGACTCTCATAGCTCCATACTGGCCGGCCCGAGATTGGTTCACAGAGGTACTGGAATGGACAATAGATGTACCAAGGACACTTCCAGCAAGAGTAGATCTACTCAACAGCTCACTTCAACAGGTACACAAGAACACCCTCGCTCTGGGTCTGACTGCGTTCAGACTATCGAAAGACTTGTCAGAGCGAGGGGGTTTTCTGAGAGGCGGCCAGAGCGGTGGCCGGAGCTAGAAGAGCCTCTACTATTAAGTTGTACCAGGCGAAGGGGGGTGGGGAATCTTTCGCAAGTGGTGCAAGAGTCGGAAGATTTCTTCATCCAGTACCTCTGTGACCCAAATTGCCGATTTCCTTTTATACTTAAAAGAAGGAAATAAAATTGTCAACTCAGACGATTAAAGGGTATCGGAGTATGTTGGCTTCTGTATTTAGACATAGAGGTCTAGATATTACAAAATAAATCTAGATCTGAGAGACCTCATAAGGTTCCTTTGCAACAAGGAAGGAGCCCCAATACAGAGCGCCTTCCTGGAATCTCGATGTGGTCCTGAAATTTTTAGGAACTAGTAAGTTTGAACCGATGGATCAAGCTTCGTTGAGAGATATCACAAAAAAGACCATCTTTTTGGTGGCATTGGCCACAGCTAAAAGGGTGAGTGAGCTGCAAGCAATTAGCAAACATATTGGTTGGAAACATGACAAAGCGGTTTGCTCTTTTCAGGAGGGGTTCTTAGCCAAGAACGAGAATCCAGCATCCATGGCCAAGGTCATTTGAAATTATGGGTCTTTCAGATCTAGTAGGACAGAACAAGAGATAGTTCTTTGTCCAGTAAGGGCATTGCGCTATATTTGGATAAAAACCAGTAAGATTAGAGGAACTTCAGAATCACTGTGGTGCTCTGTGAAGGACCCTAGCAGAGCAATGACCAAAATGCTATTGCCTTTTTCCTTAGGGAACTAATTAAAGAATCTCATATGTTATGCCAAGAAGAAAATTTCGGCATCCTTAAGGTTAAGGCACACGAAGTGAGAGCAGTAGCTACTTCGTTGGCTTTTAAAAAAGAATATGGCCCTCAAAGATATCATTGAACGACGTTTTGGAGGACTAATTCAGTGTTTGCAAGTCATTACCTTAGAAACGTCAAAACAACGTTTGACAATTGTCAAACGTTGGGTCCATATGTATCCTCAGGAGCAGTATTGGGCAAAGGATTTTCCACCCCAATAACTTACTAACATGCTAGGTATTTTAATGAAGTGGTGTTGTTTTTACGGTTGTCTAAGAGGGTGATTTCCTCTTCAGTCTGTGAAGTGTAGTGTGTTAGGTTAGTGTTGTGTGTGGTTCAGGTGGTCTAACTTATCCTAGCATGAATGCCCGTGGTAAGAGAGGGCTAGGGTTTCCTTGTCAACAAATTGGTCCCGTCCAGTTGTCAGGACCCTTGTATTTAGCTTCATCAACTAATAGGTCACGTCCTAGTTGGAAGCTACTAAGGCTTAGCAGGCTAAGAGGCAGGAATGCTGAAGTCAGCTACCTTAGCAGGTAAGGAATCTAAGAGTATTTTAAATTTTTAAAAATTTTAAAACTCTTACAATGTTGCTGGTCTTTTGGTATAGAGGTCTAGATCTGGGATCTAATCAGGAGATCAGTGACTTGATTAAATCACTCAACACTGCTAAATAAAGTAAGTTTAGTTCAGTTGCCTGGAACTTGGACGTTGTCCACAAGTGGCTATCAGGTCCTCATTTTGAGCCCCTTTGTATGATTTCCTTAAGGGATTTAATAAGGAAGACTTCCATGTTGCTTTGGCTATAGCCAGAAGAGTCGGTGATCTGCAAGCCATTGAAAAGAGAGTCTGCTTTTCCCAGGGAGATGCAGTTAGCTCATTCAAATTGGATTTTATGGCCAAGAATAGAGAATCCATTTAAGCCCTGGCCCCATTTTTTCATCATCAAGAATTTGATGGAAATTCTTGGACCAGAGGAAGAGGAGAGAACTCTGTTCTGTAAGGGTATTGAGGTACTATCTAGAGAGCAGAGAGAATCAGAGGTCCCTGTAAACTTCTGGTTTTTGTGAAAGGTCCCTCTAGACTGCTTTCAAAGAACGCAGTGTACAGTGGACCCCCCGTATTTGCGTTCTCCAGATTCGCGGACTCACACATTCGCGGATTTCTCTTGGGAACGTTTCCCTGCATTATTCACGGAAAATTCGTGCATTCGTGGTATTTTTCTATGATAAATATCCACAAATTCCTGGTTTTTTTGATGAATTTCATCATAAAATGCACTTTTTGTGATAAAACTATTAAAAAAACCATGTAGGAAGATTTTTAGTGAGTTTTTCTTGAGTTTTAACTAACAAAATAGGCTGTTTTTAGCATTTTTATAGGGGTTCCAAACATTCGCGGGTTCTAACTATTCACGGGGGGGTCTGGTACGCATCCCCCGCGAATACGGGGGGGACCACTGTACTGTTCTTTTTGAGAGACATTATCTCAGGGTCGCACCCAAGAATTCAAGAGGACCTTTTATATCAGTTTTTAAAGTGAAAGCCCACAAAGTTAGAGTGGCCATCTCATCTTTGGCTTTTAAGCATAATGTCTATTGCAGCGATTCTTCAATCAACTTTTTGGAAATGTAAATCAGTGTTTGTTATGCATTATGTATTTACGAGATATAAAAACCATGTATGAGAATTTCAGTACCCTGGGTCCGTTGTCTGTGGCTGGCATGGTATTGAGGGAGGAAGTGTAGGACTTATGCTCCTATCCTACCACTTCTTCGCCTTGAATTTAGGCTGTCGAGTTTTTGGGAGCCTGGGGGTACTACGTACCTAGAGTACCCACCAGTTTTCATTTTGATGGTTGGGTAGTGGTTTTTAATTTGGTGTACGTAACAGCAATGTCTGGTTGCCTGTATGTTGGTACTGTGCCCAGGGCAAGGGCACCTTTTAAGGTTTTGCTAGCCATAGGATGACTCCTTGATCTGAATAACTTGCACTATTACTTTACAGTGATCAGAATACCTCTTCATCTACATAGCTCCCACTATGATTAAGGTGAGCACCAACCAAAGGCAGTCTCTACCTGCAGGAGCTCTCTTACCAGGTAAGGTTACAACCAGCATTTTTCCTTCCCTATTTTCAGAATTTTACCTCAAAGCATTTTATGGAGTAAATTTTGTCCATGCATCCCACCTCCTGTTAACTTGGGATTCAGCTATATTATTACTACATAAGTTAGTTATATAAACTTACCAAGTAATTACAGAATTGGAGCCCTCCCTCCTCCCCTCTCATGGACATAGGCCACAAACAAATTGAGCTCTTCAGCTGTGTTGTTCCTATTAGTCCCTGCATTTTGTTACCTACACTTATACTTAAACTTTAGCGCATTACTGCCAATTTAAAATTTTAAGCTGCTGCATATATTAGAGACATTAGCTATGTAATTACTTGGTAAATATGTGTAGTATATATATATATATATATATATATTATATATATATATACGTATATGTATATATATACATATATATATATATATATGATATATATATATATACATATAATATATATATACGTATATATATAATATATATAATATATATATATATATATATATATATATATATATATATATATATACGATATATATATTATATATATATATATATGATATATATATATACATATATATATCTGATATATATATATATATATATATATATATAATATAATCTATATATATATATAATATATCTATATATATATATATAATAATATATATATATATATAGATTATATATTATATATATATATATATTATATTATACCGGATATATATATATATATGTTTTATATATAATATATAATATTCTATATATATATAATATATATTAGATATATATATTATATATATATATATTATATATAATTTAATAATACTAGTATATAATATATATATATATATATTATTATATATATATATTATTATATATAACTTATATATTAACCTTATTTTATTATAAAAATGTAATTTTCCTTTAAAAAGAAAGAGTTATCTACATACTTTGAACAGAAATGTAGGACTGTATAAAGCACTGGTCTGTTTATGGTAGAATCATGTTAAATCTTAAATTTTGACTTGTTAGTGTTTTAAAACTTTTACTCTTAACTTCTTTGCCATGTTTAACTATAGTACTGCTATGAATTAAACTTCTTTGCCATGTTTAACTCTACTACTGTAATTTACTTTTTTTTTTCAGGGTGACTGGACCACAGTTAGCAATAACAGCTTTTCTGGGTATTCTTGGTGGTGTGTATATATGGAAACCACTCTTACTTAGATATAAATCAGAAAACCCCAAATCAGAATCCTTGCAATCCAAGTGAAGGACATATTAAATACAAAAATAATTTTCAAGTCTTTGAAAAGTGAAATGGATGTACTTCGAAATGCCTGGAACTTTCCAATCCTGAAGTCAGGATTGGCAGTATCGTTTGTTATTATTTTTGGGTAAGTTATAAATTGTATTTGAATCAAGATACTAACCATTCCTTATCAGAGCAGTTACCTGGACATTTTAAGGATGGGCCATCAAAAAATTAAGTACTACTAACACTTGAAGTTCAAGGTGAATAACTAATGCTCCTAAAGTGATCAAGGGTATTCCTCAACTCTGTCACCCCTCCAAGTCCAACTAGACCCCTAAAACCTTAGGTTCCGTGTTTTGAGGAAGTCGTAGGAGGTACAGCTACACATTTAGTCCCGTATTTCCCTATGTACCTTTGTTGCTGTCCCTTCCAATGAAATATGCATATGTTAGCCTTTGATATTTCATTTGTAGTGCTCTGAGTGATTCCTTATATTCAACATAGTAAAAATGGATGTATGTACAGTGGACCCCCATATTCGCGTTCTTGAAATTTGCTGACTCACCAATTTGCAGATTTCTCTTTGGACCATATCTACTCATTTTTGGTGGGAAACTTGCCTATTTACTGTATTTTTCATTGAGAAATATTCACAAATTACTGTTTTTATTGTAGTGTCTTACCGAACAATTATAGAGCCGTGATTTCCACGAGCGGCAGGATACTAAATTCAAATTTAGCGCGTCGGCGTCGCCAACACTGGTGGTGATGACGTCATCTCCCTCCACTCGCGGGAGAACCAGGTACAACTGCCCAGGTGAATCCAATTCTTTTCCTGCCGGCGTCCGGTGAACATCGGTGGTCGGTGCGGTTGGATGACTTTCCTTCGCTTTTTTTCTTGTGGATTTGATCTTCGGAATTGGTGAAGTACTCTTTTTTTGGCGTTGTTTGTTATTTGCTTTTTATTTAGGCGTTGCCATGTCGGATTCTAGTCCGTCGGGAGTTAGGTTTTGCATCTCAGGATGTAAAACTAGATTATCCAAGTTAGAGTATGATTCTCACACTAAATGTGTTAAGTGTAGGGGACAGGTTTGTTCAGCAGATCGAACATGTAACGAGTGTAGTGATTGGACTGATTCTCAATGGAAGTTTTTTAGTTCATACTCGGAGAAATTAGCTAAAGACAGAATTAGAAAAGCAGCGCTTAGGGAAAGTAGACTTAGCTCTGCTTCGTCTTGCGATGTTCCTTCTGTTTCTCCTCAAATTGTTATGTCTCCTTTAACTACACCTCCTATTCCTCCTACTAATCCCACTTCTCCGGCTTCCCGTGTAGTTTCTTCCGACACCATTGCCAGTCTGGAATCGAGGTTAGATCAGAAATTTTCGGTACTAGCGAATACGGTTTTGCAACTTGGTAATTCAGTTAAGACGTTTTTGGAGAAAGCGGCTTCAGGTAAGAGTGTAGTTGAGGGTGCGTCTGTCTGTCCTGACACGTCCTCCTAGACAAAGGTCACTGTCCAGCTCCCCCGCACCGGGGAGAAGACATACCGGAAGTCCAAGGGAGTCGATCGGGATTTGCCCACAGACAGGCGCCTCTCTTGTTGAGCCTGTTGCGCCTCAACAGGGCTCGGTTAAGCGTTGGAAAGGTGTTGCGGTCAGACGCCTTTCGAATGATTCAAGCGATTCGTCTCCGGTCGCGCGGCGCTCTTGGCGAGATTCGCCCATTTCGCATCCCTTAAAGAGGCGTTCAGGCGCCGATTCTTCGCCTCCTCCAGTCAAGCGGTATAAGGAGCCTGAGAGTAGGGTTGCGCCGCGGCCGTTAGCGGCTCATTCGTCGCCTCAATCTGTGCCTTTTTCGGCTCCATCTACTAGTAGAGATTGTGGTTTTAGCGCTGTAGCTCGCCAGTTCTAAGGGTGGTTTCTTTAGGTGGCGGCTTTTTCGTCTGTTACGCCTGATGCGCCTGTTTCGCCTCGAATTTCGGCGGCTCCGAGCGAGGCGCAAGTAGTTTTCCGCCTCCTGCTGAACATTTAGGCTCTTCCAAGCCTACGTTAATGTTTTTGATTCGTCTCTGGCGCCTTTGCGCAAGCAGTTAGAGATGTTAACCAACTGGATGAATGAGTCCAAGGGTGGTTCGAAAACCTTCAGATCCGGTTGTAGTTCCGTCTACTTCTTCGGCGGTATCGGAGAATGAAGAAGAAGTAGAGGAGGAGGATTCACATCACCTCTCGTGTTATTCACGTCTCCTTAGTTTTCTTCTGGTATCTTATCCAGATTATTTTGAGAAAGCTGCTCCGCGCTCCCCAACTTCGACTTTTTTGATGAGGAGGAAACTTCAGACCCTCTCCTCCCAAAACTTGTTCTATCTAAAGCGGTTAGACATTCGTTGAAAGAGACTGAGAAATGGATGTCTATGAAAAGAGACTTAGGGAAGGCTCTTTTTGCTTACCCTCCCTCTAAGTTGCTTCGTAAGAGGTATAGGTTTTATGTAACTGGGGAAGCTCCTTCTCTGGGAGTTTCTGCCTCCTCCCAGGGAGACTTCTCCAGTTTAATCGACTCCTCTAGAAGATCTGCTTTCGCCGCAGCGAAAGTTTTCTTTACAGCGCCGGAGTTGGACCACGTTGTAAAGAATCAATTTAAACTTTTGGAAGTCTTTAGCTTCCTTGATTGGACTATTGGCGCTTTAGCGGCCAAGATCGAAGACTGTCCGGTTCTCTTTCTCAGAGTTAGCGGAGGATTGGATTGGTGTTCTGTCCTGTGCGGACAAATCCATTAGGGATGGATGTGATGAGTTAGCTTCGCTCATCGCCTTTGGTACCCTTAAGAAAAGGCAACTTTGGTGCTCCTTTGCTTCTAAAAGGGTTACTTCCCAACAGAAGTCTGCTCTCTTGTTTGCTCCTTTTGTGTGAAAGATAACCTCTTTCCAGACGATGTAGTGTGGTCAATTTCGTCTGCGCTAGATAAGAAATCTACTTCGGATTTACTGGCACAGTCTACTAAGAGACCTAAAGCTCCTGTGGAGACTGTTCCTTCGGTTTCTCCTCTGGCCCAAGTGCCTTTTCGAGGGAGAAAACCCAAGCGCTTCTTTCGGCCGAAGTCGAATTTGCGACCTCAGTCTAAGGCCTCGGCCAAGGTTAACAAACCTTCCAAATGAAAGCTCGGTTCTTCATGCACCAGTGGGAGCCAGGCTGGCTCTGTTTTGGGAGGAATGGGTAAAACAGAGGAGCAGAAGCCTGGGTAGTGCAAGTACTCAAGTTCGGCTATCGTATTCCTCTCGTTTCACCTCCCTCGCTCTCACCTGTGCCAATTCCATTCCAGGCATACTCTCCGGGCTCAGACAAATTTCTGGCGCTAGCCGCAGAAGTGGAAGCGCTTGTTCTCAAAGAGCGATAGAACAGATAGAAGGGGATTTTCCTCCAGGCTTTTACAATCGCCTTTTTGTAGTTCCCACGTCATCAGGGGGCTGGAGGCCGGTTTTGGATGTGAGCGCCCGGAACCTTGCATGTCCAGAAAACAAAATTTCATATGGAGACCACTCGGTCGGTTCTGGAGTCCATCAGACAGGGGGATTGGATGGTCTCTCTGGACATGCAAGACGCTTATTTTCACATTCCGATACATCGCGAATCTCGGAAGTACCTGAGGTTCATGTTCGAAGGCAAGGTGTTTCAGTTTCGGGCGCTTTGCTTCGGACTAGCGACCGCTCCTCAAGTTTTCACCAGGGTTCTATCCCCGATAGGAAGCTGGCTGCACATATTAGGAGTAAGAATCTCCCTCTATCTGGACGATTGGCTTCTCCGGTCGGAATCAGAGAGTCGGTGCATGAAGGACCTTGGAACAACTCTGGATCTTGCCAGAAAGTTAGGAATTCTGGTCAACAAACAGAAGTCCCAGTTGGTTCCATCTCAGAGCATCCTTTATTTGGGATGATTCTGAATGCCTCAAGTTTTTCGGGCTTTTCTGTCCCCGAAGAGGGTTCAAGGCTGTCTGGAGGACAGTTCAGGAGTTCTTGGACAAAAAGGTAAGTTCTGCCAATCAGTGGATGAAGGCGGCATTCCTGGCAAATTGACGTCAGTGGAAAATTTGTGACGTGGGGAAGACTGCACATGAGACCTCTGCAGTTTTTCCTGAGAGCCTCTTGGTGCAGGAAGACACAACCAGACTCGATTACCTTTCCTGTCACAGATCAAATAAAAGAGGACCTAAGGTGGTGGCTCTCTCGAGCAAGGTTGGAAGAAGGGTTAGATTTACGACCTATCCTCCCGAACCTACAGTTCTTTTCCGATGCATCGGACACAGGTTGGGGAGCCCTACTGGGAAATCAACGGACTTCAGGAGCTTGGTCGGAGAAGGAGAAGAAGTTCCACATAAATGTAAAGGAACTGTTAGCAATTTTCTTGGGGCTCAGACAGTTTCGGAGCTTAGTAGAAGGTCGAGTAGTGGCAGTGCATTCCGACAACTCCACGGCTCTCTCGTACGTGCGGAAACGGGGGGACTCAGTCTTTCTCTCTGTACGAAGTAGCCAAGGATCTCCTCCTGTGGTCAAACGAAGCGAAGGTTCAGCTAGTCCCGAGATTTGTTCCGGGAAAGATGAACGTCCTGGCGGACGAGTTAAGTCGTCAACAGCAAGTGTTACCTCTGGAGTGGACTTTGGACAACAAGATTTGTCAGAAACTTTGGCGCCTTTGGGGACGACCGTCAATAGACCTGTTCGCGACATCAAGGAACAACCGTCTTCCTCTCTTTTGTTCTCCAGTTCCCAGATCCTCTAGCTTGGTCGGTGGACGCAATGCTGTTGGATTGGTCGGGTCTGGAAGCTTATGCATTCCCTCCGTTCGGTCTAATAAGAGAGGTGCTGAACAAGCTCATGTCCGGCCCACAGCAATGTAACACTAACGTTAATCGCTCCCTTTTGGCCCAGAAAGAGTGGTTCCCGGACCTTCTCCAGTTGTTAGTAGACTTCCCCAGACTTCTTCCTCCAGAGAAGTGGCTTCTCAAACAACTCACTTCAAGAGGTTCCACCAAAACTTGTCCGCTCTAGCTCTGACAGGGTTCAGACTGTCCGGAATCTTGTCAGAGCGAAAGGATTTTCAAGAAGAGCTGCAGAAGCTATCGCTCGTTGTAGGAGAGAGTCTTCTAACAAACTCTATCAAGGGAAGTGGAGAATCTTCAGAGAGTGGTGTAGAAGTGCTAAAGTCTCTACTTCTGCGACCTCTTTAACAGAAATAGCAGATTTTCTTCTATTTCTTAGGAACTCTAAGAAACTGGCTCCTTCGACGATCAGAGGATATAGAGCCATGCTCTCTTCGGTTTTTCGACATCGAGGTTTGGATATTTCCTCCAATTCAGATCTGTCGGACCTCATTAGGCTTTCGAAACCACTAAGCTCCCGCAAGATACAGTGGCTTGGAACTTAGATGTGGTGCTTAAGTTCCTCATGGGGCCACCGTTTGAGCCTTTGAAGTCGGCTTCACTCAGGAACTTGACTAAGAAGGCACTCTTTCTTATTGCACTAGCTTCTGCTAAGCGTGTCAGCGAATTGCACGCTATAGACAAAAGAGTCGGTTTCTCTCAAGGCAATGCTGTATTTTCGGTATCTTTGACCTTTCTAGCCAAAAATGAGAATCCTTCTAATCCTTGGCCGAGGAGTTTTGTGGTAAGGAACTTATCTGATTTGGTTGGACATGAGGAGGAAGAAAGGCTCTTATGTCCAGTCAGGCTATTAAGCAGTATCTGTTTGCCACTAAGGGTATTAGAGGACAATCTTCTAAGCTCTGGACCTCGGTTCAAAATCCCTCTCGTCCTCTTTCTAAGAATGCTATATCGTTCTTTATTAGAGAGCTTATCAGGGAAGCTCACTCGCAGTCCGAGAACGACAATCTTTCCGTTCTGAGAGTTAAAGCTCACGAGGTTAGAGCAGTGGCAACTTCTTTAGCATTCAGAAAGAATTTATCTTTAGCTTCGATTCTTCAGAGCACGTTCTGGAGATCGAATTCGGTTTTTTGCGAGTCATTATCTCAAAGAGATAGAAACGGTTTTCGAGAATTGTAAAACGTTAGGTCCGGTGGCGGTTTCTGGCATGGTGTTGGGAGAAACGGCACAGGGGTCGTCACCTCTATGCTAACTTTTCACCTTGAATAGGTTGTCGAGTTCAAGGGAAGCTGGGGGTACTGAGTACCTGGGATACTCACCAGTCTGTTAGGTCAGATTTTACAATGGTTGGGTATATATGTTTTTAAATCTGGTGTTGGTGACAAATGTTTTGTATAATTGAATTTCTGGTCTTAGCCCAGGGTCAAGGGCAAATCCTTTGTTGTTACTATCCTCCGTCAGTCAGCCTTGACTCGCTTGAACTACGGAAGGATTCCACTCCTGTAGAGGCTAACTTTGGTCAAATTCCAATTCCTCTACAATAGTAAGAAGAGCACCGACCAGAGGCAGTAACAGTCTGCTGTAGCTCTCTTACAAGGTAAGGTACAACAGACACCTTGAGTGTTTACTGGTATTGCAATAAATGTAACCATTTAAAAATACTAGTGGTCCACTGAATCCCACCTTCCCATAAATGTGTAATCAGCTCTATAATTGTTCGGTAAGACACTACAATAAAATGAAATTTTCATTATTAAAATGAAGTTTTATTGTATACTTACCGAACAATTATGATTATACCCACCCTCCTCCCCTTAGGTGGACGGACGGGCAGAAAGAATTGGATTCACCTGGGCAGTTGTACCTGGTTCTCCCGCGAGTGGAGGGAGATGACGTCATCACCACCAGTGTTGGCGACGCCGACGCGCTAAATTTGAATTTAGTATCCTGCCGCTCGTGGAAATCACGGCTCTATAATTGTTCGGTAAGTATACAATAAAACTTCATTTTAATAATGAAAATTTCATATTTTCATATAAATTTGTGATTAAATGCACAGCATTTTTAGAGTGTTTTCTTTTGTTTGAACTCTCAAAATAGGCAGTTATAAGTATTTTGAGAGGGTTCTAAGTATTCACAAATTCTAGCTATTCATGGGGGAGTCTGTTACACATCCCCCACGAATACCGGGGGTTCAATGTAGTTTCTGGGTTCGACCTGTGTCTGCCGGTGAAAAATCCCTGTAGCTCATTTTTCAAGTATAAATATATCCTAAATATACCAGAGAAAAAGCTTACATGGTATGCTGAAGTTACTACCCTCAGCGCGAGCACCCCAAGGGGTGTCGGTATAAGTAAAGGGGCGTAGTGGAAGCCACTATTCTCAGATCCTCTGCCACTTAGAAGATTCCCTCTCCAAAACCCCTCTACGGTGGGAGCCGTTACAAGCGTCACCTGCCTCACCTTCCACTTGCTACTACTACTAATACCCACGTGTGTAGCTTATTCTTGTATTAGCAATCTGTGTGCGTACTTCACTTCGGTTTCGCTCCCAGGATTTTCGCCCTTTTTTCGTTATGGCAACAGCAGATCTCCCTACTACACCTAAGTTGAGTACTCCAATTTACGTGTTTATGATTTTTATGATTGAAATGTTCCCATAAATCGCCTTTGGCCCCTCAGAATAGTATTGTGGCCGCTGTCGGCTGTGCCGCCATTTTGGGAGCGTCATCAGAGCGCTTGGGTTTTTCCAGCACACGATAACTGTGCAAATTCCGTCGGCCCCTCAGCTGTCTACCTCTTCAGCTATAGTGACCTCCCCGGTCTTTAACCCTACCTATGAAGCGAGAGATCTCTTTCGCTCCTATAGCAGGCATGCCGAAAGTAGCCGGGCCAGAGGTGGTCCCCCGACTACGAGGCGGATCAAGAGGTAGAGGCTTCCGTGGAGGCAGAGGCAACAGACCTGCACCCAACCAGTGAGAGCCCGCAGGTAGGAGGGAGGTTGTATCTATTCTGGGACCAATGGACCTTCAGTCCATGGGCCCACAGTATAGTCTCGAAAGGCTTGGGGTGGAGTTGGAAGAAAGGGCCTCCACCACCAGTCACCTTTTATCAAAAGCCTACGGTGGACCTGATAGACTATACCAAGGACCTCCTCCAGAAGAAAGCCATAAAGAAAGTGGGGCGCATAAAATTCCAAGGACGTCTGTTCAGTGTCCCCAAGAAGGACTCAGGCAAAAGAAGAGTGATTCTGGACTTGTCCCGTCTCAACTCGTACATTCGCTGCGACAAGTTCTGCATGCTGACCATCTCGCAGGTACGGACCTTACTTCCCCGTGGGGCCGTCACCACCTCTATCGATCTTACAGACGCCTACTATCATGTTCCGATAGCAAGGAACTTCTCTCCGTACCTAGGCTTCAAACTAGGAAAGCAGGCTTACTCATTCAGAGTCATGCCGTTCGGGCTCAACATTGCGCCCAGAATATTTACCAAACTAGGAGAGACGATAGTGCAAGTACTAAGAACGAGAGGCATTTTGTTAGTAGCCTGCCTACCTAGACGACTGGCTCATTTGGGCAGCCAGTGTCGAAGAATGCCACAAGTCAACATCCAAGGTGATGGAATTTCTGGAATCCCTGGGATTCCAGATAAACAAGGAGAAATCCAGGCTCACCCCAGCTTCTCGTTTCCAGTGGCTGGGAATCCAGTGGGATCTGAACAGACACGAGCTATCTCTCCCACTCAAAAAGGCAAAAGAAATAGCAAAAGCCACGAAGCGGTTTCTAAAAAACAAGGAAGCTTCTCGGCGGGCCCAAGAAAGGATTCTAGGTTCGCTGCAGTTTGCATCCGTGACGGACGTCCTGTTAAAGACCAGATTGAAGGATATCAATCTAATCTGGAGAACAAGAGCCAATATCAAACTCAGAGACAAGATCTCGGTGATTCCACCTATCCTGACAAAGAGGCTCCGTCCATGGACGGAACACTGGAACCTGACCAAGTCAGTACCTCTGCAATTCCCTCCTCCGTCTCTAACTATCCACACGGACGCATCTCTTAAGTGGATGGGGAGGGTATTCCCAGCACAAGAAGGTGCAAGGAATAATGGTTGGAAACATTCCGCCAGTTCCATATCAACATCCTGGAAGCAATGGCAGTGTTCTTGACCCTGAAACGTCTGTCTCCGGCCAAGAAGAAGCATATAAGACTATTCTCAGACAGTCTAGTAGTAGTCCACTGCATAAACAGAGGCGGCTCCACGTCAAGCAAGTTGAATCACGTATTGCTGGCGATTTTCTTGCTGGCAGATAAGAATCAATGGCACCTATCAGCAGTTCACCTAGCAGGAGTAAGAAATGTTATCGCAGACTCACTGTCCAGGACAACTCCGCTGGAATCGGAGTGGTAACTGGACGTGGATTCGTTCCGGTGGATTGGCAATCAAATTCAGGGTCTTCAAATAGACCTTTTTGCCACGGAAGCCAACCACAAACTACCCTGCTATGTGACTCCCAACCTAGACCCACTAGCTTTCGCCACGGATGCAATGTCCGTAGAGTGGAACAACTGGCAGAAAATCTACCTATTTCCACCAGTGAATCTTCTGATGAAGGTCTTACACAAACTGAGATCCTTCACAGGCCAAGTAGCTCCAGTGGCACCCAACTGGCCAAAAAGCAACTGGTATCCACTTCTTCTAGAACTGAATCTCAGGCCCACACGGATCCCCCGTCCGGAACTGACGCAGGTAGTACAAACCCAGACTGTTTCAGCTTTCTCAAGAATTCTGAGTGCCCTAACTTTATGGACTTCATGAAGTTTGCGGCTCAGAAGGACGCTATTATTGATCCTTTAAACATCCTATTCATTGAATCAGATAAGAGGGATTCAACTGTCAAACAATACGATTCAGCAGTTAAGAAGTTAGGATTCGGATGCCCATGAGATGACCACAGATTTGGCCATCTCATTTTTTAGATCTCTTTTTGAGAAAGGTGTAGCCGCCAGTACCATTACTACGATAAAATCAGCATTACGAAAAATTATCCTGATAGGTTTTAATATTAAGCTATCAGATGCGTACTTCTCTTCGATTCCAAGAGCATGCGCCCGCTTGAGACCAGCAGACCGCCCCCAGACGGTCTCTTGGTTCTTGAATGATGTCCTTAAACTTGCCTCAGACTCTAACAATGAGTCATGCCCATATTTAACCCTTCTTAGGAAGACCTTATTTTTAATGCCCCTGGCCTCAGGCGCCAGAATATCTGAACTCTCGGCTCTCTCCAGGAATCCAGGCCATTTTGAATTCCTCCCGTCAGGTGAAGTCCTGCTATCAGCCGATCGGCAATTTCTGGCTAAGAACGAGGACCCACAGAACAGGTGGACTCCTTGGAAAATTCTCCCTCTCATGCAGGATGCATCATTGTGTCCGGTTAATACTCTGAAATCCTTCCTAGCCAGGACTTCCCAAAAGACTTCAGGCCCTCTGTTTATTAGAGAGAAAGGTGGACAATTTCTCTGAAAGGTATTAGACAGCAAATACTATACTTTATTAAACAAGCCAATCCGGATTCAGTCCTACATGTCCATGACATCCGAGCAGTGGCTACCTTCATTAACTACTTTCAAAACATGAACTTTGAGGACCTGAAGAAGTATACGGGTTGGAAATCTCCAGCAGTATTTAAACGCCACTATCTCAAAAACATAGAGGCCCTTAAATTCTCAACAGTGGAGGAGGGAAGTATAGTGTCCCCTGAATAATTGTGTTTTATACATTCAACTTACCTGTCAGATATATACATAGCTATTACTCCGTCGTCCGACAGAAATTCGTTTTCTAATTCATATTTTTTCTGTCGCTTGGAATGTAAACAACGTTTGCAGTTCCTCCTGATGGATTTTCGTGTTTCATCGCCATCGATCGTCTGGGCTAATTTTTATAGGGAAGTAATGGATCTTTGGTTCGGCATACGCTTTTGTTAACTTTTAGAATTTTTTGATAAAATTAACTTCGAAAATTTAGAAGATTAGTGACGTGTAACTACCGAAGTTTTCGGTAGACACTCATCCACTTTCACGAAAGTGAATTACTTATTCTTTCATGAAAGGGAATTACTTATATTTATTCATTAATACAAATAAGTGTTAGTGTTTGATTGAGGAAATGTATATCTTTCTTCCTAGTTGGGGAAGTCAGAAAGTAACTATCCTTTAGAAGCTTTATTAGCTCTTGTGTTAACGAGCAATTATAGTAGTAACAGTACTAGTAGTTGTTGCATCCTCATCACCTTCTTACTCCGCAGAATCTACAATATCATATTTGCAAATTGTAGACTTTGGATATATTTCAAATGCGAACTCTTAGAACGTAAGAAGTGAATATAGTGTTCCCCCATTACAATGGAGGGTGCGTCTGATCGGCTCTGTCTCGCTCTCAGGTCTAGACCTCTTCCAAGCTCTCAAGCCCAGAGGAGAAGGAATGTCGAAAACCGTAAGGAGGTTTCAGAGAATCCCCACCGGTCAGGCGTCCCCTTGGCAGGTTCTGTAGAGCGTCCCAGACTGCCAGGGATAGCCATTGGAAAGGCATCCTAAAACAGTGTTTCTCCCTTTTTATGCCTACGGTTCCTCGATGGATAGAAGAACTTCAAATGAATGAAATTGGCGAAGATCCTCGTATAATGCCTTCTGGTAGAATTATTCAAAATGAGAATGACATTAATCGATCCACCTTTCGGAATCAGGCGACGATTTAGCGCCTTCTAATATTAGAGATCATTCGATAACTTTTGTGATAAAGTCATTGTTCGAACATTTTTTTTTTCGCAACTAGACGAGAGCGCTATCCCATGGGGGTATGAAATTGTTATTTCAACATAAGATTCCCCATCGGTGCATTTTTAGATATAAATCTATTATGATGAGAACGATTTAGATTGTTTGTCAATCGAATGAATTATATGGATCTCGTTGAGTGATAAAGCATATATGTAGACTTTTTTAAGCTTCTAGCTCCTACCACGCTTAGGACAAATCGCCTTAGGACTACGGTATGGCAAGGCATAGACACATACCGAAATTTATGCTATAATGGTCAAGTGAAATCCTTACAAAATTTCCTAAATTAATACGGTTTACCTTAATGTAACAATATTATAGAGGATTCTATTACGCTAGAGTATGAGTTATATGATGCTATCGTGTCTTCGAGAAGTGATCGGAGAAGCATATCTTTATTGGTGGATTGAGAGTAGGATAGAACATTTTTCTTCGTGTTAGAAGAGGTTTCCATGAATTATCAGTACCCTTCTAGGACTTTCCTAGGAAGGAATAGGTTTAAAAGAATTGTTTAGACAACACCTATTTAGTTTCTAGACTTGTCGAAGTCTCGTTAGCTTAATTATGCTTATATAAAAACTTCCTGAAGTTTGATAATAATTTATAAGATTCCTTTATTTAATGGAGTAACTGGCAACTCTGGAAAGGGAAGGCCAGACTGCTTTCGCTTTGAATGAAGACCAACTCAGTCGCAGTACCTTCTTGTTCTCAGTCGTGAGAGGTCGTTTACAGCTCTCTCTCCTGCGGAATGGGATAACTAACCGTATCTCTTCCCTACAATCGTGGTCTTAGCCTCGGATTGAGGGAATGCTGAAGCTATCATAAATAAA
Source organism: Macrobrachium nipponense (assembly GCF_015104395.2). Classification (NCBI taxonomy): domain Eukaryota; kingdom Metazoa; phylum Arthropoda; class Malacostraca; order Decapoda; family Palaemonidae; genus Macrobrachium; species Macrobrachium nipponense. Next base: position 16,842,138 of record NC_061096.1, read on the forward strand.
ATGTTGTCTGCCTTTTGTTAGGAATCTTTCAATAAGAAGGATATTACAACCTTTCAATGCTGTTTACCGTAGGTAACATGATTAAAGGATTCTAATGCAGCAGAACATGATATTATTTAATCCACTCATACTTACGAAAGCATGACTTATTAGAATACATACTTAGTGAGAAGAGAGATGTAATAGAGATTCACTTCAAGACTACGGTATGGTTAAGTCTTTCGAGAAAGGACACAACCGTATTTAGAATCGGATATTGCGCAGAAGTTGTATGAGTCGGATGGGAAACATTCTTTTAGTGGGAAATGGTTTCCCTGAATGGATTATACTACGTATATAAAAGTTTTTCATAATAAAAACGGAATTAACATATGAAAGGATGTCGGGTACCATAAAGACACAGATGTTCTGGCACATAACATAAAGATAATTAGTAGGAGGCGCCAGCCTGGCGCAGATGCGCCACCCTGGCGCAAGTTGCGCCACCCTTGCGCAAGTTGCGCCACCCTGGCGCAAGTTGCGCCACCCTGGCGCAAATTGCGCCAGCTTGGTGCAATAAGCCTAGAGCACCATCCAAAATATTTCTCGTTTGAGCGAGTTATTAAACAAAAGCAATGCAAGAATTTGCGAGTCCGTGAGAACCTCGATCGACGATAATAACTGTTAAAGTATGTCTAACATTTATTGCAAAGAGTTGTGAGAACCTGCGAGAAGTCTTCTTCATAGATCTCTTAGCAAGAAGAAGACGAACAGTCTTCCTGTAGACTGCTTCCTTTTCCTCAAACCATGCCATAAGGAATCATAAGCGCCAGCCAGACGCCTGGCTCTAACTAGAAAATAATTAGTTAATAGATATACCTTAGAGCAAATTATGCTTTCCTACATAGAGCTGGGAAGTTACTCAGTCCCTCACACTGGAGTGGTCCTTCTCGTTCAGGAAAAAAGGGGGGGGGATACGGAAGAATTAACCGAGGAAAGAATAATTCCCCTTCCGATATACTCGTATTAGAGGAAAATTGAGAAGAAACATCCAACTATGGAAGTACTGTAGAATTATAGGATTCTTACAGCACCTCTTCTTATTTTGATATCGAGATTTCCTGACCAAGGTTGCAAGTAATAGGCCATAAAGGCTCCAGCCAGGCTTTAACCAGGCGATAGGCGCCAACCAGGCGCGAGCACCAGCTAGGCGCGAGGCGCCAGCCAGGCGCGAGGCGTCAGCCAGGCGCGAGCGCCAGGCTTTAACCAGGCGATAGGCGCCAACCAGGCGTGAGTGCCAGCCAGGCGCGAGGCGTCAGCCAGGCGCGACCGCCAGCCAGGCGCGAAGCGCCAGCCAGGCGCAAGACATCAGGATCTCCAATTTTCATACAATCAACTTACCTGTCAGATATATACATAGCTAAGACTCCGTCGTCCCCGACAGAAATTCAAATTTCGCGCCACTCGCTACAGGTAGGTCAGGTGATCTACCGGCCTGCCCTGGGTGGCAGGACTAGGAACCATTCCCGTTTTCTACTCATATATTTTCTGTCGCCGGTGGTATCAACATCGTTGCTGCCACCTCTTGACTGGAATTCGCTTTTCTAAGCAATTGATCATCTTTTTGTGGACTTTTGGTGACGTACCTGGATCGTTGTTTTGGCATTCGCTACTGTGGACTGGATTTGGACTTGCTTTTGATTTTTTCTTCAGAATGTCTGATTCAAGTGTTTGTGTGAGAATGTGTGTGAATGTAGGCTGCAAGGTGAGGATACCGAAAGCTTCGGTTGATCCTCACACTGTATGTCGCAAATGTAGGGGTTTTTGATTGTTCTATTTCTAACACCTGTCATGAGTGTGAAAGGTTGAATGTTGAGGAATGGAAGACTCTAACTTCTTACTTGAAGAAGTTAGAAAGGGATAGAGTCAGAAGGGCTGCATCTAAGATGGCGGGTAGTTGTACAAGGCCTATTGAGCCTTTGGATAATTCTAACTCTTCTCTTAATTATGATTCTGTATCAGGACCCTCACTGGCCTGTACATTCAGGATTCAGCTTCGGAAATTGCTGAACTGAAGGCTACGCTTCACAGGATGAGATCCGAAATGGCTACCATAAAAGGTAAGGATTGTGAAAGTGATTTTAGTGAAGTGAGTGTCCCCAGTGTTGTGGAGGGGGCGTCTGACCGTCTCTGCGACGCTCCCAGGCCTAGACCTCTTCCAAGCTCCCAAGCCCAGAGGAGAAGGAAAGTCGAAAGCCGTACGGAGGTTGTGGAGAATTCCCCCCGGTCAGGCGTCCCTTCAGCAGGTGCTGTTTATAGACAGCCTGCTCAGGACCGCTATCGAAAAAGCGTCCTCAGAGAGTGCTTCTCTTCGTCCGCTTCTCCCTCTCCTAAACGAGGGTGGAAGGATTCGGACTTGTCCAGGCCCCTGAAAAGGCACTGGAGAGATCCTGGTTTGGATTCAAGCCCAGAACGCTTTTCGGAAGAAGAGCCTCCTTCTATCAAGAAGGCGAAGAGGGTTTCGCCGTCCCATGATGGGGGCAACACGCCTTCGAGGTCTCCCTCTCCCGTTCAAGAAGACGCAGGAGAAGCGTCCAAAAGGATCATTTTGGCGGTACAGGAACAGCTTTCCGCCCAAATAGTAGGAGTCCTTTCGAAGGATCCTCCTCGTAAGAAAGACGTCAGACTGCCGGTCTAGAAGACTCGTCTTCCTTCTCCCACCAGGAGTGAGGCTCCTGTGAGACGTGAGTCTTTTGAGATCTCAGATAGAGACTCATGGGAAGATCTGGATTCGACAGACAAGCGCGTAGCAACAGCCAAGCGCGAGGCGTCCTACAGACGAGAAGCGTCCTCTAAGAGAGAGTCAGACAAGCGAGAAACGCATTACAGACGAGAGGATTCTCCCAGATGGGATACGTCTGCCAGATCAGTAGCTTCAGCCGAGCGCGGGAGTAAACAAACAGTCGTGAGCATTCATCCAAGCGTGAGGCTCCAGAAAAGCATCTGTCACGCAAGGATGGGACTTCAGGAAGACGCGAGACTTCAACAAGGCACGAGGCGTCAGTCAGGCGAGAGACTTTTGAGAGGCGCGAGGCACCAGTCAGGCGCGAGGCGCCAGCCAAGCGCGGAAGAGTCAGTCAGGCGCGAGACGCCAGCCAAGCGCGAGGATCTTGCCAGGCGCGAGGCGCCAGCCAAGCGCGAGGAGTCAGCCAGGCGCGAGACGCCAGCCAAGCGCGAGGCGCCAGCCAGGCGCGAGGCGCCAGCCAAGTACGAAGAGCCAGTCAAGCATAGGAGCTCTTTACACTCTCTTAGCCCCTCTCCTATTAGGAGTTTTGTCCCCAGTAGAGAGAATTGTTGGACAAGAAGACCCGGAACGAGAAGTGGCCTCTCCTACTGATCCGATTATGGAAGAAGAATCAGAGGACGAGTCTCACAGTAAGGAAGGACTGTCGAACTACAAAGTCTTGACAGCTCTCCTTCTCCAGGAATACGGAGATGCATTGATCCCTGCCGCTCCTCCTTCGCCTCGTTCACTGTTTTCATGCTCGAAGACTCCGAAATCGTCGGCGTTCGTGAGATGAGACCGACGATTTCTATGAAGAGAGCTCTGCAATCGCTGGATAAACTGGATGCTTACTAGGAAGGAGCTAGTAAGGACAGTCTTTTGCATGCCTCCCCCTAGACTGACCGGCAAGAGAGGGATTTGGTACCAGACTGGGAGAATATGGGTCTCACTCTCCCTGCTTCAGCTGAAGTGACTTTTCCAGTCTGGTAGACGCATCCAGGAGACATAGCCTTCACACGGCTAAGATTACTTGGGGCCTTTCAGAGTTGGATCATCTCCTCAAGGGACTTTTTCACATTCTAGAAGTCTTTAACTTCCTAGATTGGTCCCTTGGGGTGATGTCCAAGAAGGCTCATGCCCCTGAAGGGCTAGAACCGGATGTACTCCTAGCAATTTTGTCATGTATTGACAAGGCGGTGCCAAGACGGCTCAGGGGAAGTTTCTTCCTTGTTTGGAGCAGGTCTCTTGAAGAAGAGATCTGTGTTTAGCGCTTTCTTGACGAAAGCAGTATCACACTCACAAAGAGCAGCTTTGTTATTCGCCCCTAGGTCTGATTTTCTGTTCCCGTCACAGTTGGTGAAGGATATTTCCCGATCGCTGACGGAGAAAGCGACTCAAGATCTTCTCCTGCAATCGTCCAGGAAGAAGAGACCAGTAATGGTGGGAGAAAAGAAAGTGGCGTCTACTCCTGTTCGGCCCTTTCGAGGTGGCCCTCCAACTAGAGTTACCGCTAAAAGGAAAACGACCGAGAAGAGAGTCGAGCCTCGTTCCGCCCCTTTAAAAGGGGAAAGTGAAGTGGCGCTCCTCCAAACACCAGTAGGTGCCAGGCTCCGGGGATTTGCGGAAGCCTGGACTCGCATCGACACAGATCCTTGGTCGATGTCGGTTCTTCAGAAGGGATATCTCATTCCTTTCCTGGACAATCCTCCCCTGACGTCAACTCCGAGGGAATTGTCCGCCAATTACAAGGACCCTGTGTTGAAAGATACTCTTCAACAAATGGTGGATCAGATGTGGGACAAGAGAGCTATAGAACTTGTGCTGGATCAAAGCTCCCCGGGGTTTTACAATCGTCTTTTCTTGGTTGCGAAAGCCTCGGGGGGATGGAGACCAGTTCTGGATGTCAGCGCTCTGAACAAGTTTGTTCAAAAACAGAAGTTCTCCATGGAAACCTCTGCTTCAGTCCTGGCGGCTCTTCGCCAAGGGGATTGGATGGTGTCTCTGGATCTCCAGGACGCATATTTTCACGTCCCGATCCATCCTTCGTCGAAGAAGTACCTCCGTTTCATGACGGGGGGAAGGATCTTCCAATTCAGAGCCTTGTGCTTCGGCCTGTCGACGGCGCCTCGGTTTTTTCACGAACCTTTTGAAAAATGTGGCGAGATGGCTTCATCTGAAAGGAATCAGTATATCTCTTTATCTAGACGACTGGCTTATCAGAGCAAAGTCAGAGGAACAGTGTTTGGAGGACCTGAATGTGACACTAAACCTTATAAAGACTTTAGGATTACTCGTGAACCTCGAGAAGTCCCAACTGATCCCCAGCCAGAACTTGGTCTATCTGGGATTCGGATGGATTCTCGGGGTTTTCGAGTATTTCCTTCTCAAGAGAGACTAGCGAGAGGTTTAGAAAAAGTCTCTCTCTTCCTAAGGAAGGAACGGACTTCGGCGAGGGAATGGTTGAGCCTGTTAGGGACCCTTTCCTCGCTCGAACAGTTCTTTCACCTAGGAAGACTTCATCTCCGTCCTCTTCAGTTCTTCCTCAGAAGTTCGTGGAACATGAAGACAGGACTCCTCTCGGACTTTTTTCCCATTCCAGATCTGATAAAACGACATCTAGAATGGTGGTTACTCCCACTGAGGGAAAACAAAGGTACTTCCCTGGAAATACAGAGCCCAAACCTTGTATTGTTTTCCGACGCGTCGGAAAAAGGTTGGGGAGCAACTTTGGGAAAGAAAGAAGTGTCAGGCACTTGGAATGCTCTTCAAGTGTCCTGGCACATAAACTGCAAAGAACTGCTAGCTGTACACCTAGCTCTAAAGAGCTTCGAACCGTTAGTTTGCAACAAAATAGTTCAAGTGAATGCGGACAATACAACCGCTCTGGCATACATTCGGAAGCAAGGAGGTACTCACTCGTATGCCCTTTACGAACTCACGAGAAAACTTCTGTTGTGGACATCCCAGAGGAACATCTCTCTCTTGACGAGGTTCGTTCAGGGAGTAAGGAACGTACGAGCGGACAGGCTGAGCAGGAGGAACCAGGTCCTTCATACCGAGTGGACCCTCCACTCAGAAGTTTTGCCTCAAGCTCTGGTCTCTTTGGGGAACTCCTCATGTCGACCTCTTTGCCACGTTCCTCTCGAGGAGACTGGAAGTCTTCTGTTCAGTGGTAGAAGATCCCAGAGCTCTATGCCTAGGTAGACGCCCGTTCCCTACTAGATTGGTCTCAGGTAGACGTTTACGCATTTCCCCCATTCAAGATTCTGGGGCAAGTACTCAGGAAGTTTGTGACTTCAAAGGGGACAAGAATGACCCTGATAGCCCCCTTTTGGCCAGCTCAAGAATGGTTTCCAGAGGTACTGGAGTGGATAGTAAACTTCCCCAGATCCCTTCCACAAAGGAGGGATCTTCTCAGACAACCACCGACCACTTCGAGAGGTTTCATCAAAACCTCCCCGCTCTCGCTCTGACTGCCTTTCGACTATCGAAAGACTTGTCAGAGCGAGAGGCTTTTCTAGTAAAGCAGCAAGCTCGATCGCTAGAGCCCGGAGAACTTCCACTATCCGGGTTTACCAATCCAAGTGGGAAGTTTTAGAAGGTGGTGTAAGTCAAAGAAGTTGTCCTCCTCCAGTACCTCTGTAGCAGAAATAGCTGATTTTCTGTTATTTCTGAGGGCAAGAGTCGCAGCTCTCCGTAGCCACGATAAAGCTATAGAAGTATGCTATCGGCCGTCTTAGGAATAGCGGGCCTAGATTTGGGAAACAATAAGGATCTGCATGATCTGATTAGGTCGTTTGAGACCAAGAAGTCTAGAATGACTTCTCCCCCTAACTGGAATCTAGACGTAGTACTGAAGTTCTGGCTCAGAGAGATTTGAACCCCTACATTTGGCCTCGTTTCGTGATATAACGAGAAAATGTTTATTCCTTTTGTCACTGGACGGCAAAAAGGGTTAGCGAACTGCACGCCCTTAGTGACAAAGTCGGGTTCAATGTAGATTCAGCCATCTGTTCCTTCAAGGAATTATTCTTGGCGAAGAATGAAAATCCTTCGAACCCCTGGCCGAGAAACTTCGAAATAAAAGGATTATCGGGTCTCGTCGGCAGGGAACCGGAGAGGTCTCTTTGCCCGGTAAGGGCATTAAAGTTTTACTTAAAGAAAAAGGAACAGTTGGGAGGTTCTAGACAAGGCCTGTGGTGCTCAGTGAAGGATCCATCAAGACCTATGTCTAAGAATGCATTAGCCTTTTTTGTCAGGAACGTAATTATGGACGCCTCATAAGGCTTGCACGGACGATTCTTTAAAAACTCTGAGAGTAAGAGCTCATGAAGTGAGAGCAGTGGCGACGTCTCTCTCTTTTCAGAGAAATATGTCGCTGAAGAATATCTTGGAAGCGACATATTGGAGATGTAATTCTGGGTTTGTTTGCGGCACTATTTGAAGGACGTGCGTGTGACCTATGAAAAATGTTTTCATTAGGTCCTTTTGTGTCTGCGGGCACAATCCTGGGGTACAGGAGCTTACAACAACTCCTTAAAAATTTTTTTTTTTTTACTACTTAAGTCTAATAGATATGTTCTAGACTTTCTGCTGAAACAAGTGCAGTTGCCGCACAAGCGGCCAGTCACTTCAGTTTAGTAAGGAACTCTTGTGATATCTTGTATTAGATAAAAATTTTTTTTTGAAATTATTGTGTGCTTGTGCATTGTGGTTTGAGTTACGGTTGTTGCGAAGAGTTGGGGATAACTCTGAGCAATTTTAATACTAACATGGTGGTTAGGATCAGGTGGTCGGGATTGGTTGTATGCTCCTTAATAAGGTGTGTTGTCATGTAAGTGGATCAGCACCCATGACAAAGTCCTTTCAGGCTCTGCCGAGTAAGTGGATAAGACCCCTTCGGCAGACCCACAAGAATTCTTGGCCATAGATCACATATCTCGCTAAAGTTTCTTGAGGTGATGCAGACTACGGGGAAAACACACGAAGTCTACCACCTATCAGGTAGGAACCAAGGTTTTTATTTTATACCTACAACAGATGTTGTTTACCTGTCTATTCTAGTAGTAGCTGTCTCTTACCCTCCACCGAAGGGTGCCAATCAGCTATGTATATATCTGACAGGTAAGTTGATTGTATGAAAATGATATGTTATAATACAATAAAGTTTCATACATACTTACCTGGCAGATATATACGATTAGGGCCCACCCAGCCTCCCCGCAAGGAGGACAGGCTGGAAGAGAAAATATATGAGTAGAAAACGGGAATGGTTCCTAGTCCTGCCACCCAGGGCAGGACGGTAGATCACCTGACCTACCTGTACCGCGTGGCCTCGAAATTTGAATTTTCTGTCGGGACGGACGGAGTCTTAGCTATGTATATATCTGCCAGGTAAGTATGTATGAAACTTTATTGTATTATAACAATATCATTTCTCAGTATTTGGAGATAGAATTTCCAAGAGTTTCCTCTTTGAGAACTGACACAAGATCAGTTTTTTCCTGACAGTGACACAAGTTGTCGCACAGGTGGCCGTGGCCCTTGTCAGGATTAACTGAAATTGCGGACAGACTTCTCATGTCAGGTAACATAGTGGTCGCGTGAGCGACTTCTTTCCTGGCAAGAGGAGTTGTTTTGGGAGAAACTCTGTTTGCCAGATCAACCCTCTACTGACAATTATTCTAGATATCGCACAGGCGAACGTAGTACGTGTCAGGATAAGTGGGTTCTTCTGCTTTATAGACCTTTACATGGTGAAGAGAACTGATATCTTTAGAGGTCTCTCGCTTTCCTCAACCTTATGAGACAAGTGATAGAAAATATATCGGACTCATAAGTTAATCTGGGTGCAGGTTTTAGAAAGACCTTGGCAACCCCTTTTTATTGCACGTTTCGGCTAGTCCCTTGAACCATGCAGCTCCTCTTTTCTCTCTTTCATTGTATTAACAGGATGGTATATTATCCTACTCCCATGTAAACATATAACAAGGGAGACCTTGTAATGTTTTGGTACTGGAAAAGACTCGTAGGAGCTCTCAGTATTGGGTGAGAGGCTCTTTCAAGTATCTGAACCGTACATTACGGCCTGATGTCCTAGGATAGGAATCTTGAATGATTCTCCTCGATCCGGATCAGTTAGTAGGAGAATAGGATAATAATAATTTGTTTTGCAGAATAACGATGATAGAATTTTTCCATTCTCTCGTTGCCCAGGCACGAGGACAGGAAGAAAGAATATAAGAGAGAGGTAGCAATATACGCCATCTTTATGTTATAGAAAGGGGAATAAAATTTAGTCTCCCCTAAAAGATAAACTCTTTACAGAATGTAAGACAAAGGGCGTCAAAGAAAGAGAGGATATATGTTATGCCTTATTTTAGACTTAGTGAGGTTGGGTTCTCAGAGGTCACGTTCTTCTCACAGCAGGTTTTGGAAGTCTTTTCCAAGACAGTCTGAATATTCTTTCAACATCTATTTTAAATGGACCTTAACAACCTCTCCACTCTGAGTCTGTCTGCGTGCAGACTGACCAGAAGTGGACATGAATGAGAGGATGTTTCAAGGTAAATGACAGTAGTCATGAATAAGATATATAATTACTGCAGATCGTGCTTGAGGGAATGAGGAAACTGTCCTCTTCCGATACCTCTGTGAACCACATAGCGGTTTTTTCTTCCCTTTCAGAGGGAAGAATTACCTTTGTATATATCTGCTATCAAAGAACGCAGTAAAAGGCTATACTCTGTCTCTATAAAGGGAATTGGAGATAGCAGAGCATTAAGATCTTCGGGATCTTACACAATACCTCTATACGACAAGACTTGGAGATCTTATAGTTACAATGGGATCCTATTTGGGCCTCAGATTCCGTGTTCTGACAAGATGGAACTGCTCCTCATCAATGTTTCTCTTGGTACTAATCGACCAAAAGGACGAGTGAGATTTTGGGCTTGGAATCTGGAATCAAATTCTAGAAAGACTCGGCAATGGGTTCCTGCCAGCATGGTATGTTTGGCAAAAGAACTATAACCTTTTATTCCTGGATCAACGCTTTCAGATAAAGGATTCGTTGTCCAGGCAATGTATTTACGTTGTTATCTACAAAAGAAGATAAGATTTAAACGTTTGCTGACAGAGTCTTTGGAATACGATGAGGGCTCAAAACTACTTCCCAGAAGGTTCGAAGAGATATATTTAAAGAGCTAGAAATCGGGAATCCTCCCAATTTCAGCTCAGAGTCTCCTTAAACTTCCAGGCTCTTTCCCTGCCTTCGTAGCTCTGGAAGGTAAAAGTATAACACAATTAGTACAAAATACTACACAAAGTCCTGAATGCAATATGTAAATTATAGATATCAAGAGTAAAAGAGTTAATGTATGTTAATTAATTCCTTACTTTTAGTTTATAATTCCTTACTTTGAGTTATATCAAGAGTAAAAAAGTTAATGTATGTGAATTAATTCCTTACTTTTAGTTTAAAGTTGTCATGCTATGTAACCCTGGATGCACAAAGTCTTATGTGGCCCCATAGCCTACATCATTCAGGGGGTTCTGGAATGTACAAAAAATAATTAGTATGTCAGTAAGTACTCTATGCATAGTAAGTTACATACAGTAATATGCACCATACAGGGGTTTAATATCACATATATAACAAAACCGACGTGTCCTTTTTCCTACGACAACGCAAGCTTCGTCTCTCATTAGAATCATTCAAGAAAACATCGTTAGTGAGCGTTTCCGGCACTGCAAGAAACAAACCGAACGCGTCTGCAGCATCGGATTTTCAAGGGCTCGAATCATTGAAACAACGCGCACGGGGGAAACTGAAGCCAAACCAGGTCGTCCGCTAAATAGAGGAGGACCAAGGCCGTGTGTCGTTATCGGAACACCGTGACTTCCCACAAAAGCAAGCTAAGTACAATTTTTTATTCATTTGGAGTAACTTTGAGTGTTTCCTTTGCAGGTCGAATTTCGTTATTCCTGTGGCTGAAGTTACGAGACATTCTTAATCTTACTTTTTTACAGAAATTATCTATATCATTGAGATTTCGCTACTGCGAGTTTTTATCTTTGAGTGTCTGTTTCCAGAAGTTCTACTGAAATATCATAATCATATACTATGTTAATTTTATCATTTTAGGTGATTATTAATCCCTTACGTAACAAATCATATTAAACAGTGAATATGCGTTTACGCAGTGGACGTCTGTATTTATACAGATGCATGGATAGGGTCGTTAAGCACCGTAGTGATTAGAAAACACACAAAACACAAGTGGAACACCCGTACAAATCTATATAAATTAGAGGTAACACTATTTCGGGTCATGACAATAAATGCTCCTTTGCAAAGTCCCGATCGCAGTTTTAGCCTTGAGTTTTTTGAGTTATATAAAATATCGAACCTCAATGACTCAACTCAACTTTAAAAATATGGCTGGATTGCAAGGAATAACATGTCTGTAAAAAACTTTCATCAGGCTAAATGCGCTGACCAGGATCCCTCACTATTTCAAATTTTAGCAAAGAATGAAGTACAAACAGTTAATATTGTAGGCAGTAGTGATAACTTGTCTTATTAGTAATCGCTCAGTTCCTAATAGTTCGTCATTCATTGCTTTATACGTAACCAGCAACATAATGCTAAAAACACACAATACGTTGCCGATGGTAATAAAGAGAAGGATCCTAATTATTACAAGAAGAAATAGAAACAGTAGCCTTTCAGAATCAAACAAGCAAACTCGGTTACTGTGTCACCTAGTCAAGCGGTCAAGGTTAGTCAAAAAAACTGCCGAAGTGTTCAAAACATAGCAAATTCCACACAATAAGCGACTCTAGCAGAGTGGGGAAAAGCGATGTTGGTTCATACCAATATCTTTTTGAATTAAAAAGGATTTTTCCTATGAAACACACGACCGTATAAAGTAATCAGAGCAGGTTTCGTTTAATTTTAATAAACATTAAGTTATAATAAATACTGGTGGATTAAGCCCGACTGTACGCGCCGTAAAAATTAGAATATCTTGTTTATTCCTTTAGTAGACGTAATATCTTGTATTTACGGACTCACCGTCTGTTGTTCGAACTTCCCTAATGAGAAGTCCGGATAAGCGAGCGTTTACAGATACCTCTATAGTTATAAAAAACGTTGATCTGTATGTAGTGTAATTGTAAGATTCATCTAGGGGTATACAAAATATTATCTTACATCCTGCAAAATAAGGCGTGTTTATCAAAGGAAAATCCTATAAACCTTCAAACATATTAAATCCGTTTGAACAAAAATAGACAGTTAATCAAATAATAACTTATATAAAGGAACTATACATTTGTCTCATAAATCGTAACATTGTTCAAATGACCCAACAGAATTCTCCCACAACCGCAGTCGTACTTTGCACGCAAAAATCTCGAGAAGCATGCACCCTCGAATGTCTTAGTGCGTGTAAAAAGACTTTGCTGGGAAATGAAATTTTTAATCCTTCCCGACACTCTGAAATATAACGATTTCCGCGAACAAAGCCCTAAAAGTATACATATCGTGGATACGGAAGTTATAAATATCGCATTTTTTATTGTTGCTAATTTTTAATCACGCCCAACCAGTCGTGGATGAATCTCTCTGATAATCTATCTAAAGTAATATCCGTAAAGTCATTCAAGCAGAGGTGATTCAGCAGAATTTTTTTTTTTTTTTTTATCTTCTACCTGAATACCAGAAAGTTTCTCCACTGGCGAGTGATCTCTGAAAAAAAAAAACGGATGTAATTTAACACAAAATACGGTCTAAGGACAAACATTAAGCTATATACGTACCTTCGTGTAGACTTTCAATGAAATTTCAAAATAGAGATAAATGACGTAGTTGAAAAATGTTAGTAATAGGAGTCATTAGGAAATCAAATAAGCCCATATAATTTTTTCCCTCAAACGTCATGCCATAAAAGATCGGACTTGGCGTATCTGCGTAGATTTCTGTCGCTTAAACAAGGAAACGACTTCCGATAGTTTCCAGTGCGATATACCGACGACATCTTATCTCTGTTAGGTTAGAATAAATTTTTTTCACCAACTTGGACTTACTTAAAGGCTTTTACCTGATACCATTACCTAAGTGATTGTACCTCATACACCGTTTTTTTTTTCAGCACACTCAGGGGACATTATCAATTTTTACGTATGCCTCCGGCTTACGTTGCGCCCCAATTACAATATAGTGTTTGGAGACTTTTAGGGATACCTACATGCCTATATGGATGATCTTGTAATCTTTTCTAATACCTTAGAAGTACATTCACATAAACTAGAGCTAGTGCTACAGAGACAAAGACAAATAATCTCAGAGTAAAATATCTAAATGTGAGTTTTTAAAAACCGAACATGTTTATCTAGGTTTTATGTGTCTTGTCAAGGTCTTAAAGGTAAGGTGTCGGCTATTCATAACTTTCCGGTACTTATTAACGTAAAAGGGGGATACAGCACTTTTGCGCTGTAGTGGGTATTACAATCGTATGTAAATATGTAACTCTTCAATCATGACAGCTCCTTTAACAGATCCTACGAAGAAGAACGTAGATTTATTATGGTCTGAAAAGCATCAACAGGCGTTCGATATCTTAAAAGCGGAATAATGCAGCTCACCTAACTTAAAAAATCCCTGATTTAAATAAGGAATTTTTTTTTTTTTTTTTTTATTGCAACAGACGCCTCAGACCAAGGGGTAAGAGGGATACTACTTCAGTAATATGATAAACAGTTCTTCCCTATAGCTTTTTATTCACGTAAACTAAAGCCCTCTGAAAGTAAATATGCAGTAATAGGCAAGGAAGGGCTAGGTATCTTTAACACTAGTACATTTTAAGTTCATAATCTATGGCTATCCTGATAAAGTCCTTACTGAACATGAGTCCTTTACCGAGTTTTCAAAGGCTTTAATCACAGTCCAAAAGGAACTCGGTGACAAATGATCATTCAGGTTATTGGAGCCAAGATAAGATATCTACCTGGGAAAGCAAATATCATAGCTGACGCATTATCCCGCAATCCCGCACCATACAGCAAAGAACCATTAATTGGACTAAAAGATATAGAAAACATCCGTGCCTATTGTTAAAACCGTATCTAAACAAGAAAATTCCTTAACCCAAGAGATCGCGAGCATTGAATATCTGGGTCGGAGCGCAGAACTGTTACAAAACTGAACAAAGCAAGAGTCAAACAGACATAACCCAAACAATAACACACTTCGAAACGGAAACAGAGTCAGCAGCAATAAACACCAAACAATAAACACTTCGAAACGGAAACAGGGTCAGCGGCTAAGCATAAACAATACACACTTCGAGCAGAAACCCTAAAGCAAAAGTACATTTAAAGTATGTGTATTCAGCAATAAATGTAATCAAATGTAAATATTGTATAGTAGGTCTGTGACGAGGTAAACCCGAAGAACACAGCAGATGACTAACGACCAGGTATTAGTAATAATCTCTTTCATACCAATCGTCATAAACTGGTTGCATTCCGTCATCCAGGGTTCCCTACTATGTCACAGAAAGCCAAATCACTATTTTACTGGCCTACAATGCTTACAGATATAAAAGCACATAACTGATTGTAACACGTGTCATGAAGACAAGGGACACACTAAGACACCTGTCAGTTTAGGAGCCTATCCTGTGCCAAATCAATCCTTGAAAGAATATACGTAGAATTATTAACAGAATTACGAGTCTGACAGAGGGAATAAACACTTCTTAGTGTTAATAGTTCCTTGACACGTTATATAGAATTAATAGCACTAAAAACAAACACCGCAATTGAGTGCGTTAGGAATATTTATGAGTGCTAAATCAGTAAATATGGAATTCAACACATAATAATCTGTGACTCGGGTGGTGTAAATCAATAATAATCTCCTTAACACGTTGTGTGAATTCCTTTCCATTAAGAAAACCAATGATATATTTTATCACCCAGAGTCAATCGGTTTGGTAGAATAACGGATAATTAAATAGGAAGTGTCAATGTCTTACGAGTTACAACTCGTGATATTGGATCCGACCGGATTATAGCGGTTCTCGCGGTTTTAAATACCTTTATCATTTATATCATGTATCTATAGAATTGATGCCGCAAGTAGCCTTATACGGTACGCCGCTAGAACACTTTTCCACATATTCAAGCAACCATTAATTTATCAAATATATTATAAAAAAAAATATATAAATAAATAAATACATAAATATATAAAATAAAAAAATAAAATAAAAATAAATGGATACAAGTAGAGTCAATATAATACACTCCGTAAGAAGTCGGAAGGGTTACAAATTATAATAAAAAAAGGAATCACGATAAAATCAATAAGCAAAACGTAACCCAAGGTTAATTAAATATCTAAATATATATGCGTAAAGATTCGAACTCTAACTTAACGCTTTAGTAATGACAAATAAGCTAAAAGTTCAAACACATATCCAAAAACCTACTGACATATTGTCTGTCCCGGTGATTATATTCGTAGTCAATGAAAAAAAAAAAAAATAATAAATAAATAAATAAATAAACTAATAATAAATAAAATAAATAAATAAAATAAAAGAGATTTTAAAGTCAGGAAGTCTAGAAGTGAAAATGTTATCTATGGAATAATCCTATATGAATCTTATACAGGGCTAATAATATATATAGAATTGTATGGAAACCTTTTTCATATAGTTTGAATAAGGAATATTTATTTAACATAATGCCAACATGAAACTAATATATTGTTCAATTTTGGTACTGTTTTTTTTTTTTTTTTTTTTTCTTTCAGACATTCTTCTCATGCGGGTGGAGAATTAAAACACTAAAATAATCATTTGAAAATACTAAAGTCGTATCTTTTACAGCAAGTAACGTAACTCTTAGCTGGCTGAGAGCAATCTCCTGCCAAGTGACGACGTCATCATTGCCGTATCAGCATTTGTTCCTTTTAACCTCAATAATCTGCTTACACAGGCTTCATCTCGCGATTGCAAAGCAGATTGACTGGAGAAAGGAATGCCTAGCCCGAACTTCTCATGGGCAAGGCAGACGTTAGGTACAAGTGTCTATCGGTGTGCGCAATACAACTTGCAATCATTTTAAAATTAATAAACAAAATAAGGAAATAGAATTTCTATAACATCAAAATGAATTAATTTTTTCTGAACCTCATAGACATTTGGAAGTATCACGATATGAATATGAAATATTTACTTGTAACATTAGCCTATTACAATTCAAGTAAAACATTCATGGGAAAATGTCACATTTTCTTGGAAAACCCAAAGTTTATTTAGAAATTAGTTACATAGTGGGTTTTTTTCGTTGCATCTCCTTCCTATTAATAAAGTTTTTTAAAAAAATTAACCTCAGAGGATGCGCACGAGAAAATTGAATATGAAACTTTTGTTAGGGCACATAGAATCATGATTAATATTCTCTTTGACTCTTATGCTGCCTGGCAATCTTACAAATAGCTCCATTTCCACTTCTTTGTCTAGTAACTTACTACCAGTAATATCGAATTTTCTTTGAGATTCGTATTGATATCTATTTATTTTTTATAATTATGGATATTTTTACGAGTCATCATAGACCTGGATAGGTTCACTCATTGTTAATGCCATGGATAAAAAAGTTTGTACAGCGGACTCTTTTGAATTCCGAAATATCAGCGAATTCATGTGGGTTAAGTCTGGTCTAAATGGCTCTCTCCCCTCCCCTGTATTTGGATGTCGTCTGAATTTACTTTGCCCTTGTGACAAGTATAATTTCACTTGCAGGCTGATTAATGGAACCTGGTTACAGTATCCTGCAGTACGAGAGTTTCACATCGCAACTTCAAAAAATCGTTCGTGCGCAGCGGACGACTACAGTCAAGTAAACAACCGCCTACAATGTGAAAGGAATTTCATGGACTTCTTCGACCGACACCGTATCTCGTCGTTAATCTCGTTTTAATGCGGAACGCTCCAGCGGCTGTCGGAATTCGACTACAAAAAGGGACATACTTCCGACAATTACGACCCGAAGGATATTCAACTCTACTTTGCTGGCGAAGGACTCGTGCTGGGGATGTTTTTTTTATTCATCGCGAACGTAATCGTGTAGCTTAGGATGCAGAGAATAAGTATGAGCGCAAAAAATAGAACGTTGGACCCGCCCAGGCAAATTTTCCCCTTGTTTTAACCATTGAAAAAGGCCGTTTCAATTGGCTATAGGTGGTTGTCTGGAACTGTGTAATGGACGAAAAGTTGTTCGAAAGCTAGTTAAAAGTGAAGTAGTATAACCTCGGTCATGTATCCTATATATATGAAGTGTCATGTATCCTATATATATAAAGTATCATGTATCCTATATATAATTGATCATAAATAACAGAGTCGAAATATATCTTGCGTGTACGCAATAGGAATCTCTCTTATATAAATGATCATAAATAACAGAATCTAAATATATTTTGCGTGTACGCAATAGGAATCTATTTAAAGTGCACATATATTAATACTATTATAGAATCCGTATACATATGTATAAACAAATCAGGTAGCCTATAATCAATCTGTTACCTTATATCTTACCATTATCTGAGTTAGTATATGAATTAATGAATCAGATATATAACATTTAGCATGAAAATCAACGAATCAATCAGAATAAACATTAATAATGTTATCAATTCATATATGAAAATTTTTATCAGTTAAAATATGATTTTTTATCATGTTAATCTTCATTCTATGCAATTATCAGAGTACATTAGTATTTTCTGTAGCATAAGTATCTTAAAGAGATGAAGTGAAAAACTGTATCATTATATATCATGTGATCACTATTATTTACCAATATCATTGTTTTATATTTTATTACTTGAATCAATTCATGTACACCATGAAGCTTTTTATTTACTTATATATAATATATTCACATAGTGTCTGTATCACACTCCTATAAGTCAAATGCAAGTCAAGTTTGAGTAATATTCAGTAGTTGGTTTTGGTAGCTGACCGAGCTAATGTAAGTGTTTACATAATAAAAATATGGAATGTTAGTCCATATATATAAAAGTCTAAAACTAAAGAGGTCAACCAGATTGCTTGCAGGAATGTGATCAGACTAGAGACGCTAAAGATGACGTATACAATAAGTATGTAGGCTAAGATAACATGCCGTCACCTGTAGTCATTCAATTGTTTATAAACATTAGTCCAAGCTCCCTGCTTGAGACAACTACCCGACCTATTATTCAAACGGCCTCACGTGATCTGTAGCGTGTCTCATTCGATTGTGTGTTCGTATGAAACTATGTCATTGTATGTATGTTCATATGTTCGAACTACTGTCTGTTCCTTCATAACTTGTAACAGAGATGGTAGACAAGCAGAACAGAGTTAGCTATCGTCATTAGAAGACCTGTACCTCTTTACCTAAGCTTTATCATGTAGAGGAATAGGATTAGCCATCATCATTGGCAGAAGCGATCAAGCTATCGTCATAGAAGACTTGTACGATCATACCTGATCTTCATCATGTAAAACTTCAGAAGAATATACTATTTTTATACCTTGTGTTTTCTACAAGAACCTCACCGAACCATGAGTTTAACACATCGTCGTAAAGATAATACCGACTTCGTAAGTGATCTACAAAACCCCAGACACTCCATTGAAGATGGAAGTGCAATACCAACCGACTTAGCGTATAGATTATCGCTAGTCTAACATTACCTCATAGGGCGCCTTATCATACAAGGCACAAGCCCTAATACATGTATAAAACTTAGTTAATGTATGTTAATTAATTCCTTACCTTTAGTTTAAAGTTGTCGTGCTATGTAACCCTGGATGCACAAAGTCTTATGTGGCCCCATAGCCTACATCATTCAGGGTTCTGGAATGTACAAAAAAATAATTTTGTCAGTAAGTACTCTATGCATAGTAAGTTACATACAGTAATATGCACCATACAGTGGTTTAATATCAACTGGTACGTATGCATGTTGTAAATGATTGGTCTACACCCCCTGTTCAGCAGGGAGTGTACAGTAGTATGTAATTCCATGAGGGACCTTGATCACTTATCCCATGTGAGAGATCTTGGTCACTTTTTTTTAGTACGTATAAAACTTACTTAATGTATGTTTACTACTATGTATAATTCCTTACCTTTATGTTATGTAGTAACCCTGGACAAAGTTTTATGTGGCCCCATAGCCTGCATCATGGAGGGGGTCCTGGTTTTCTGGAATGTACCAAAAAAGTATCAAAGTTAAGTCATGTATGTAGTTTAGTAAGTTACATACAGTAACCATATGTACAGTGGTTTATAACATGTATGTACATAATCAAACTTGGTTGGAAATTCCTGTAAAAAAAAGTTATGTACGTATGTAATACTATGTATGTAAAAAACCTTACTGTTCATACTTTGTTACACTACATGTTACATGTGATACGTATACTTTCCTGAAGGGTTTTTTCCATCCAATGGTGCTTCTACTTGTAGTTATCCCTTGATGACACTTGTAGTAATTTGTTAGTAACAACCTGGAGTTGTGTGAAAAAGTGGTTCTGGAAGGGAAAAGGTAACAAAATTAGTGTACAAAATATACACTACAGAAAGTTTGTGAATGCAATATGTTAATTACTGTAGATATATCAAGAGTACTAAAAGAGTTAATGTATGTTAATTAATTCCTTACTTTTAGTTTAAAGTTGTCGTTCAATGTAACCCTGGATGGACAAAGTCTTATGTGGCCCCATAGCCTACATCATTCAGGGGACTCTGGAATGTACAAAAAATAATTTTGTCAGTAAGTCCTCTATGCAGAGTAAGTTACATACAGTAATATGCACCATACAGTGTTTAATATCCACATATAACATGTACGTAGTATAAAACTTAATTTAGAAATTCCTTACATAACTTACCAACTTTTAGTGAGTCTCAAAGCTGTTACCTAGGTTGTGGGAGATGGAGGTGGAGGTGTAGAGCATTCATGATAAGGATGCATTCCAAACCTAACTTCAGTGTGCTTTATCACAGATAACAGGCTAGGATGATGGGCAGTCTGGAATGAAGAATTAATATTAAAGGACAGTATGTAACCACTTAGGTGTACAAAATTTATTGTACGTATGCAAAACATTAAACACAACTGAGAATTCCTTACCTTCAGCAAAATGAAGACATGTAGGCTATGTAGAGGTCTGGTTTATGTAAGTCACAGGTGCATTGCCAGTCTGGAATGATAATGTAATAGTACATATGATTATAGTATGTATGTACATACATAACATGGGTTATTACATATGTAATAATAAAACATTAATAAAAAAAAAATGTCCTTACCAAATTCTAGTGGTTGGCTTGCTTACTGGGATGGCCATATGGTACATGAGAGTGGGTGGCTGGGCTATGGAGTGGGATGGGCAGGTGCTTGGGAGTCTGGAATGATAAAAAATTTATAAAATGATAGTTACTACTACTGTAACTACTGCACATGTTATTACTGTTTGACATATGTAGTGTGTAATACGTATGTTCAATATAAAAAATGAAGAATTCTTTTACCTGAAGGAATGGGAGAGGTGATACTACTCGTATCAACTGATTTGGGCTCTGGAGAGGTGATACTCGTATCAACTGATGAGGGAACATCTAGATCTGGAAAGAATGATAGGGTACATAAATACTATATTATAAGGTGGATGTAATTGTAGCATATGTACACTTTTAATAAAATTTCTATTAGCAATTTATAAAACATTTTATACAAGTTTGTTAAGGATTCCTTACCTGATGTATAGGGCGAGGCATCAAAACCATGGAAAGGCTCAGGGTCATCTGGGTCACTGTCACTATCAAAGGGGTCTGAAATAAAACAAAATGAAAAAAAAAAAAAAATAATAAGGTTATGCAACATCAAACACATTGTACCACTATGTAAGTTAGTGTACGTATGTATGTAGGGTGTAAACAATTTCCAACATGAAAATGAGAAAAATGAAATTGCTTACCTGATTGTACACGTACAGGTGGGCGGGCTGATACAGAGGGTCCAGGTACAGGGGGATCTGGAACTGTCACAGGTAGTACAGGGAGATCTGGAACTGTCACAGGTAGTACAGGGAGATCTGGAACTGTCACAGGTAGTACAGGGGGATCTGGAACTGTCACCACTTCTGCAATAAAATTACAAATGATGAAAATTAATGAAGTTACAATTTACTCTTACATTTAGTTGTTACATTAAAAAATTAACACATTTTAATATGTACACTATGTAAACACATAATTAGTAAAACAGTTTCAGAATTCCTTACCAGGACTAGGAGTGGGAGGTGGTGGTACTGGAGACTTGTGAAGAAAGTGTCAAGCCTGGACTGCACACTTCTCTTCGTCTGCTTCTCCTTCAGGGTCTCCTTGTAGAAAGTCACCAAATCCATGATTCCTCTCTTGATTTTGTCAAACCTAGAAACGTTAGGGTCTTCTGCCTCAAAGAAGCCAAGGCTCTCTCCAGATGAGTAAAACCCTCTGACAAGCCTTTTCACAGTTAATGACCTGGGTTTTGGCTCTGGTGCCGCCTCCTCTTCCTCAACATCATTTGTTGTTCAAGTTCAAGTAAGTCCTCTGCAGACAATTCCTCTCCATGGGAAGCCAGCAGCTCTGTTACATCATCAGGTTCAAGATCTAGTTTCAGCCTCTTGCTTAGCCCTACGATCTTCCTCGTCACAGTCTCGACGTCTTCTGCCTGGTCAAAGCCTTCAAAACTGTGCCAACAAACTGTGGACACAGTTTCTTCCAGGCCCCATTTAAAGTGGTCGTCTTCACCTCGTCCCAAGCACTTGCAATATTTTTCACTGCATCAGCAATGTTGTAGCCCTTCCAGAATTGCTTCAGTGTCAACTCCTTGTTAGCTTCTATGGCCCTCAAAGCAAAACGTATGGTCCTTCTAAGGTAGTAAGCCTTGAAATTAGCTATTACTCCCTGGTCCATTGGCTGTATCAGCGATGTGGTATTGGGTGGGAGGTACACCACCTTCACATTAGGATGCATGTCGCTCAAATTTGAAGGGTGACCAGGGGCATTGTCCAGGACTAAGAGGGCCTTAAAAGGCAGACCCTTCGAAGTCAAATACCGCTCCACTGCTGGCACGAAATGGTCATTGAACCAATCTTCGAAGACCATTAAGGTAACCCAAGCCTTCTTGTTTGATTTCCAAATCACAGGGAGTTGACTCTTGAAAATGCCCTTGAAAGCCCTGGGATTCTCGGCCAAATACACCAGCAAGGGCTTCAGTTTCAAATCACCACTTGCATTGGCCCCAAACAGCAAAGTCAGTCGGTCCTTTCCAGCTTTATGGCCAGGTGCTGACTTCTCCTCCTTGGAAAGGTACGTTCGATTTGGCATTCTTTTCCAAAATAATCCAGTCTCATCCACATTGAAGACTTGGTCAGCCGTGTAACCACCATCCTTAATTATCTCAGCCAAACCACCTGGAAAACTTTCTGCTGCTTCGCTATCAGCACTAGCAGCTTCACCTTCGCAGCTTCACATTATGCAAATTTGCACGAGCCTTAAAACGGTTAAACCAACCTCTACTCGCGGAAAATTCACCACCAGCACTGCCTTCGCCAAACTTTTTCACTACTGCCTCATGCAGCGCTCTAGCCTTCTACTGGATCACACTTAAGCTCAACCGGAACACGTCGCTGGTTCTGGTCCTCCAGCCAGATCATGAGCAATTTCTCCATTTCAACAATGCTCTGGCTACGTTGCTTCTCGTTTATCACCGTTGACTTCATCGGTGCAGCATCCTTAACATGCTTCAGAATACGTTCCTTGTCCTTCACAATGGTTACCACCATGGTCCTGCTCAAGCCTAAAGAACGGCCTATTTCGGTGTTAGTTTCTCCCTTCTCCGAACGCTTTACCACGTCATATTTGACCTCCATCGTGATGACCTTCCTCTTCTTGGATGAACTATCATCGGAGGAAGTACTTTGGCGTTTAGGAGCCATTGTAAATTTGCGAAAATGGCAAGGAATTTCAGCAACGTCTTAGCACACAACCGACTGAACTTCAGGCAGACACGCGATTGAAGTGGCGTCCTTTCGTATTGTTACGCTTGGCGTCCTCGACCGTCCGAGGTCGTTGTTCGGTCAATTTACCATACAGTTTAATAGCGTTAATTAATTTATGCACCTCCGCTCAAAAACTAGTTCTGCATATGAGGTATCGTTAAAAAGCATAACAAAACGTCGTAACCTTGGAATTTGTGTTGTAATCTAACCAGAAACTTAGTTTTTTTAATTATGTACTGGAAACAAGCAATGATTTTTCATTATATTTGCGCTTTTGGACTGTTTTAAACTGCGCATCCCAAGCTAGTGTATTCATTCGCCCGCAAACTAGTTCCGCATATGCGGCGTCACTAAAAAAATTCAAAAAATACGAAAAAAAAAGTGTCAAAAATCATCATAACCTCAAAATTTTTGTTGTAATGTAACCAAAAACATATTTTTATTATATACTGTGCTAAACTATAAAGGATTTTTATCATAGCATGCGTTTTTAAAAGCGTCGTTAACCTCGGAGCGTCGGAAGCGTCAGCGTCGTAACCTCGGAACAAGCGTCGTAACCCAGGACGGATTTTCCATTGAATATTTAAGAAAAAGCGTCGTAACCTCGGAACGTCGTAAGCCGGAACCGTCGTAACCCGGGGACCGCCTGTATATATTACTGTGATATTGGTCGTGAAGCCATATTGGTTTTATGTTCCATCGGTACATACCCGTCCAGTTGGCTTGAATACCATGATGTACATTATCAATTAGTACCAGTTTCTTGTAAATATTACTCTTAAGTCATAGTTTAAGTCCTAGTTTAAGTAGTAAATAAGTTTATTTTTGCATTAAGTTTAAACATTAAATTCAATTTTTGTACATGAACTTTCCTGTCAGATATATACTTAGCTTACATCTCTGACGTCACGACAGAATTCAAAACTCGCGGCACACGCGACAGGTAGGTCAGGTGATCTACCTTACCCGCCGCTGGGTGGCGGGTGTAAGAACCAATCCCACTTTCTTGTCAGATTTTCTCTGTCGCCCGGCTTGACAACACCTGTTGTTAAGTCCTCACGATAGTTGGATTTATTTCTCGTTGCCGAGGATTATTTGGATTGTCTTTTTGGTGAAGTACCCTTTGTCCGTTGGCTTGGCATACGCTATTTTGGATTGTTTTTTTTATTTTTCTCTGGATTTTTCTTATAATGGCTGATTCTGATCTTAAAAAATCTACCGTTTTTCAAGTGTGCTCTGTGAGTGAATGCAAAGTGAGGCTACCTAAAGCATCGGTAGATCCTCACAATGTATGTATGGGTTGTAGAGGTAATGAATGTTCTTTCAATAACCCGTGTAAGGAGTGTGAAAGGTTGGATGAAGATGGATGGAAGTCTCTTCCTATTTAAGGAAGTTAGAGAACGATAGGGTCTGTAAAGCTTCTTCTAGGAGCTCTAGTAGATCGCGTATTAGCGAACCTGATGTAGAGAACCCTGCTGTAGATTTAGTACCTTCTCCAGTTTCAGCCCCTGCTCCCAGCATCGAACCTGAAGATTCGCATTCGTAGGTGGCCTCCATGAGAGCCACAATTAGGAGTATGGAGAGCAAAATACGCTCGCTTGAAGGTAAGAGTGATAGTGCCAGTGAATTGTGCAGTGCCCCTAGTGCAGTGGAGGGGAGGGTGCGTCTGACCGGCTCACTAACGCTTCCAGGCCTAAACCTCTTCCAGACTCCCAGACCCAGTGGAGGAGGAAAGTCAACAGCCTCAGGAAGGTTAGGGAGAACCCCCACCGGTCAGGCGTCCCCTCGGCAGATCCTGACGCACGTTCCCAGACCGCCTTGGATCGAACCAAGAAAGAAGTGTTGCGCCAGTGCTTCTCTTCATCTTCTTCGCCCTCTCCTAAGCGCGGATGGAGCGCCTCGGAATCCTCGCGCCCTCTCAAGAGAGCCTGGAAGGCCCCTTGCGCCCTTCCCTCCAGCCCTGAGTACTTCTCGGAAGAGCCGGAGGTAGAAACCAAGAGATCCAGGAGATCACAAGAACCCTCTTCGCCTTTTCTCCCTCGACCCTCATCTCCAGTTGAAGCGTTCGAGAGATCACCGGCGCGCATTCTGGCAGGTCTGCAGGCGCAGATCTTAGCTCTGGCTGACTCCTTGGCAGGGAGTTCTCACCGTCGGAAGGACGTCTCGCTCCCGGTGAAGAAGTCTAAGAAGGACTGCATGGATTTCTCACCTCCTGCAGGAAGGTATCAAGAGCCTCGCAGCCGCGCTTCTTTTGAGCAAGAACGCAATAGGGACTTCTCTCTGAGCAGGCGCTTTGCACCCCTGAGCAGGCAACAAGAGCCTGGGAAACTTCTCGCGCCAGACAGGCGCTCTTCTCCTGGTAGCCGCTCGTCCAGAGTTAGACATAAGGAACAGGACGAATGCTTCGCTTCTAGCAGGCGCTCTTCGCCAAGGATCCGTTCTTCTCCTGGCAGGCGTCAGGAGCCTGACAGGCGCCAGGATTCTGGTAAATACCAGGAGTTTGGTAGGCGCACCTCTCCAAGCAGGCGCTCTTAGCCAGGAAGCCGCTCTTCGCCAGAGACACTATCGCCTCTTGACAGACGCCGAGAAGCAAGTAGGCGCCCAGAGCCTAGTACGCGCCAAGAAACCAGTAAGCTCCATTCACCGAGCAGGCGCCCTTCCCCAGGTAGCCGCTCTCTTCTGGACCGACACACAGAGCCTTGTAGGCGCTACCCATCTGGTAGGCGCTCTTTGCCGGAGAGCATTTCTCCCCGTGGCAGGCGCTCTTCTCCTGGCAGGCGCTCCCCCCTCGACACGGCCTTAGGATATGACAAGCGCGCCTCTTCTAGTAGGCGCTCTCCTAGGAAGAGCTCCCCTCCAGGCAGCCGCTCTTCGAAGCGTCATTCTTCCAAAGAGGATCAAGAGGCTACGGATGAAGAGTTATCAAAGGATTCTTCGGTCTCTTTATACAAGAGAAGAGGCTTACAGACCTCCTTTTGCAAGAGTTTGGAGATTCACTTTCTGCTGTTGCTCCTCCTTCACCTCCTTCTTTGTTTTCGACGGCGAAGACTACCAAGACTTCTTCGTACGTCAAGATGAAGCCTACCGTCTCAATGAAGAAGGCCCTTAAAGGTTTTGGTGATTGGTTGGTCTCCAAGGAGGAAAAAGGAAAGACCGTGTTTTCTTTCCCGCCTTCCAAGTTGACGGGAAAGATGGGCTTTTGGTACGAGTCAGGGGAGTCTTTGGGCCTGGTTCTTCCCTCATCCGCGGACTCGGACTTCTCTTCGTTGGTGGATTCCGCTCGTTGCTCGGCGCTTAATTCAGCAAAGACGATGTGGGGAATGAGTGAGTTGGACCACCTTCTGAAGGGAATGTTTCGGGTCCTCGAAGTTTTTAACTTCCTTGACTGGTCCCTGGGAGTGTTGGCAAAGAAGACGCAAGCCCAGGAGTCCCTTTCACCTGAAGATCTTCATTCTGTCCTGTCTTGTATGGACAAGGCAGTGAGAGATGGCTCTGGCGAGGTAGCTTCTCTTTTCGGAGCTGGAGTTATCAAGCCCCCTGATCCCAACTCCTTGACGAGGTGGGGGGCTTAGGGATCCACTGCAAAAGAAGAGTATGCCCCACCTTTTACGCCTAACTCTCTCTGCTGTGGATCCAACTGAACATTGGGACCTTTAACTCCTTTACTCCTCCTCCTTATAAATTTTCCCCTTTCCCTTCTTCTTCTTTCGTTGACGACCCTGGCATGGTTTTGGACATTGAATTGACAGCTCTTTTAACTTGATGGAGGGTGGAGTTGGATGGCATGCCTCTCCACCCGTAAAACTAGAGTACCTGACGTGGTTGAGCGAGGGGAAATTTTTAAGTCAAGCCATGCCCACAGTGCTGGGTCCGATCTCATGGGACTGACGACCCTTAAGGCACTGTGGGTATGGCGTATATCCAGGTGAGGGACCCAGGGCAGTTACCAGTGTGTGTGTAACGGCATTGCCCCTCCCCCAGTTGGGCCTCCTTGGTGAGAGGGACCTCATCCTGGATGAAATTTTTTTAATACTATATATGGAGAATAAAATTAACCTCACAACGACTTATGGCATGGCAATGGACTGTTCTCAGGATAACTCAAATAATGAAAATCAGAGTGGTATTAAGACATTATTACCATACAATAAACCCAAAAGAAATAGATATCGCCAGGACCCAACCTTGATTCACTTTGATTCTCTCTTTGGGGAGTCAAACTGGTCAAGGTTTTTGAACTTAGAAGCTGACAAAGATATATCTTTATTAAAATTAGAAAATTACCTATTGAATCGATGCCCATCGCAAGAGATGAGCATAAGACAAATTAAAAAAAGGGAATGGTTGGTTGAAACAACAACCAAAAAAACCAATCGGAAAATTATCAAGTATAAAAAATATAGATAACATAAATATAAAGGTTACAAGGCATGATACAATGAACAGTGTGCAAGGCACAGTAGTAGAAATACCAAATCTTGAGGATGAAACATTAGATAGATTAATGCTTTTAGATTCATTAAAGAAAAGGTACAATAATGTTGAAGACTGCGAAGTATATGAGGTCCCAAGCAGGAAAGACAAAAGTCAAACTATCAAAATAGCCAAGATAAAGTTCAGTGGCCAAACCTTACCCTTAAAAATTAAAATGCTAGGATTAAATAGGGAACTAAGGCCTTATGTTCCTAAACCTATGCAATGCAAGAACTGTTGCAAATATGGTCATACAGCAATTAAGTGCAGGAATATTTATAGATGTGCCTTTTGCAGCTCGCAGGACCATAAAACACGCTGGGACTGTGGCCAACCCAAATGCGTAAATTGTGGATTAGAACATCATGCCAGATCTAAATTGTGTGCGTTCTATATCTACAATACAGAACTTAAATTACTACAAGAACGAACTGGAATGACGATAAGAGAAGCAAAGTTAGAACTGAAAGTGAGAGGATTAAATGACCCAGCTAAGAAATTTAGGTATGCAGACACCTCAAAGTCAAGCAATACCAGAACTGAGACAAATGATAATAATAGAAATAAAGAAATACCACCACAAAAAATACAAGATGAAAAGAACTCTTCAAACATACATAATATTACGACTGTGGAAAATCGATTTAGCTCTTTATCGGAAATTGAAATAGATAATGACATAGAGGAAAACAAAGAAGAATTAAAATCACAAGAATGTGAAAAAACCGATAATACTACTCGAAAGAGGCAACTGGATAAGACCCCACCTAATTCCACCAAACAAGTCTGTAAAAAGATAAATAACCCACCAATCTCGCCGAAAGCTAAAGTTCAGAAACAAAACACTAATATTCCACTGTCTCCCATAGTAACAATAGTACCTCTAGGAACCGAATCACAAAATTCAGATGAAATGGAAAACCAAAATACAGGTCACTACAGTGAAAACGAAGAAATTCAACCATCACCAATTATAGGTGCCACAGGAAAAAACAAGGAAAAACAACAAACTGAGAAACATGAAGATACATGCGGCTGCAGTAAATGCTTTATAGCAATGTGCCACAAAAATAAGACTATAACTAAAGACAGCCTAACCAACACCATAAGAAATTTCATGAGGAATAGGAGTAAGGAAAAAACAAACATCAAATCTCATGAAGAAGGTTGTATGTGTATTGAACACTTAGAATATTACAAAGAGAAACACATCAGTGTTGTAGATAATATTCTAAAGAAAATCAAAATGGAAAAATCAAATCAAGATAGTAAAAAAGTAACAGTTAACGAAAGTAAGATTCAAACTACAACAAAAAATGAATCAAGACCTACAAAAATACAAATTAACTTATAAAAAATTTTAAGAAAATATCAGCTTTAATAATCTAGGGTAATTTGACCACTTATATTACACCATTCAATCGTTATATAATTCAATGGAATATAAATGGATTATTAACGAGAATGCACTTAGGGGAAGTCCAACGACTTATTAGCGAACATGAACCAATGATTATATGTATACAACACATAGGAAAACGTGTTCCAAAAATAGGTAAATATCTATTAGCTACAACATCACAGGAAAATGAAAATAATTTAGGAACAGCAATATATGTCCATAATAAAATTATATACGACAAATTAGATATAGATTACACTGAATTGCAAATTTCAGCAATAACAGTGAAAATAGAAAATAATGTGCTTGATATAATTAACTTATACAATCAGCCTAATAAAAAGTATGATTTAAACAAATTACAGAAAATAATAAAAGAGTTTAAGAATCCAATATTAATTGTAGGAGATTTCAATGCGCATAACTCAATATGGGACTATAACAACATTACTCCAGATAAAGATGGAGCAAAAATAGAAAACTTAATGAACGCTAATAATCTTTGTTGTCTGAATGACAGCGAAGTAAATACATATTATTCCAGAACCCATGGAACATTTTCCACAGTAGATGTCACCCTT
This sequence comes from Macrobrachium nipponense, assembly GCF_015104395.2. NCBI lineage: Eukaryota > Metazoa > Arthropoda > Malacostraca > Decapoda > Palaemonidae > Macrobrachium > Macrobrachium nipponense. Next base: position 16,871,481 of record NC_061096.1, read on the forward strand.
TGTTCAACAAATATAGTTGACAGACTAGATTGGAATATATGTGATGACTCCTACTCAAGTGACCATTTTCCCATAATAATATCCTTATTAAATAATGAACCAAAACCATATTCTCCACATTACAACATGCAAAAAGCAGATTGGGACATTTTTTACTTTCATACCGATAAAATACCGCCCTATGATTATTTGAGAAATCACAATGAGACGAACGATTTCATTGTGTCCTTCATTAAAAAGGCAGCAGACAAAGCTATTCCTCATTCAAAACCCCATAATAAAAAACTTAAAGTCCCCTGGTGGTCAGATGATCTAACTGAATTAGTACGAGAAAAACACTCTCTAGCAAGAAGGTTAGATACTCTAAACAGAAGATTCAATAAAGTTAATAAATCAAAACCATTCACAGAAGAAAATATATTAAAAATGACAATTTTACTATTAGAAATAGATGTATTAAAACCTATATATAATAAAATATCAGCCAAATTTAGAAAAGAAGTAATAAAGGGTAAAATAATATCTTGGAGGTCCTGTGTTAGAAATAACATGGGAAACATCCATTCAAAAGGTATGGGAAAAATTCAGAAAAATAAATGGAACAAACATTAGACCACCCAGACAAGCTATATTAGATAATGGAAATAAACTTTTAGATCCCTACGAAATAAGTAACATACTTGGGGCAAGTTTTGCCAAAATAAGTAGTGACGAAAATCTAGACAAACATTTTAAAAAAATAAAAAACAAAGCAGAGTCTATTATACTTAATTTTGAGACAAAGGAAGATATATATTATAATAAAAAGTTCAATATGGAAGAGTTAGAATATGCTCTCTTGAACAGTAATAAATCTGACCCTGGAGGAGATGATGTTTGCTTTGAAATGATTTGCCACCTAGCACCTTCGGCAAAATCATACTTATTAAAATTTTACAATCATTTATGGCTCCAAAATTTGTTTCCGGACAAATGGCGAAATGCAATAATAATTCCTATACCCAAACCAGGAAAAGATGCTAGTAATGTGAATAATTATAGACCTATCTCATTAACAAGTTGTATATGCAAGTTATTGGAGAAAATGGTAAATGCACGACTTACATGGCACATTCGTGAAAATAAAATTTTAAGTCCTACACAGTTTGGTTCACAACGTAATAGGTCTACATTAGATTCTCTGTGTAGTTTGGAAGACCATATACGTAGAGGATTTGAAAGAAAACAAAGTACAATAGCTGTCTTTTTTGACATTCAAAAGGCATACGACACTACATGGAGGTATGCAATATTAAAATCTTTACATAATAATAACATCCGAGGCCATCTTCCTAAATTTATTAAAAACTTTATGACTGACCGCACTTTTCAGGTGAGAATAGATCATGTTTTTCCAAAATATTTCCACTTGAAAATGGAGTACCACAAGGTAGCGTCCTTAGTGGTACTTTGTTCACATTGGCAATTAACAACATCAGTAACATGCTACCGGTTGGAATTAAGAGTAATTTGTATATGGATGATTTTGCAATATATTACACAGCATCACGCATAAAACATGCAGAAAGAATTATTAATAAAACTATAATAAAAATAGATGAATGGGCCTCATCAGTAGGATTTAGATTTTCCATAGAAAAAACCCAAGCAGTCATTTTTTATAAAAGTAAAATTTGGAAAAAAGGTGAAGAAGCAGAATTAAAAATGAGAAACCATAATATACCAATTAGCCAAACTGCAAAATTTTTAGGTTTAATATTTGATGCACACCTCAACTGGAAAGCACATATAACTTACATAAAATCGAAATGCAAAAGAGCATTAAACCTAATTAAAAAACTTTCTCACACAAATTGGGGAGCTGATAGACATACTCTTACTATACTTTTATAAAGCAACAATGCTATCAATTATTGATTATGGAAGTGAAATATACAGGTCAGCTTCAGAAGCAGCACTGAAAATATTAGACCCAATTCACAACAAAGGCCTAAGAATATGCACAGGAGCATTTAGATCCTCACCAGTCTCCTCTGTACAAGTTGAATGTGGCGAACTGCCACTATCCCTCCATAGAGAATTCATAACCATGAAAAGTGCATTAAGAATCAAGGCAAGTGATTCACCAACTAAAAGTCTATTTGAGTTAAGGGATGTCTTTATAAACAATCATTCACCACCTTTCCCAATTAGAGCTAATAGACTGTTCGAGTCATTAAATATAAATATACAAGTACCTTCAATAGTAAAGTTACCACCCCATTGGACTATGATTAAAGTAAAGACTTGCACTCACTTGAAATATTTATCAAAAAGTTCCGTATATACCCCAGAACACCATAAACAAAAAACCATAGAACATATAAGACAAAAAAGTTCACATTATGCAATATATACCGATGGGTCCAAATCGCAACATGGCGTAGGATATGCAGCTATATCGCAGAACAAAACATATCAATTTTCTTTACCCAATCATGCCTCAGTCTTCACAGCAGAGTTGTGTGCAATTAAAGTAGCTATCAAAATTATAAAGCAAACTTCAATTAATAATTTTGTGATTTTTAGTGACTCGAGAAGTGCCATAGAAGCTCTTCAGAATTACAATTCAAAAATAATATTGTACAGCAAATTCAATTTGAACTCCACAAATTATATAAAAATGGCAAAAAAATATTGAAATATGTTGGATCCCTGCTCATGTGGGGATAAGAGGAAATGAAGAGGCTGATAAAGCAGCTAAAGAAGCAGTCCAAATGATAAAAGCAAATGTAAACATCCCCACCAGTGATTATATAAGTTATATAAAAACAATAATTGTAAATAAATGGCAAAACGTATGGGCTGAAGAGCCTGAAAATAATAAATTAAAACAAATAAAACAGGATGTTAACAAATGGAGTTCAGCATATCAAAGAGAGAGACATGCTCAAGTAATCCTGACACGCCTCCGTATAGGCCACACTCGTCTGACACACGGGCACTTGATGAGCAACCCACGCGACCCTGCTCCAGAGTGTCCAGAGTGCAAGGAGTTGGTAACAGTCAGACATGTCTTTGTGCGAGTGTCCAAAGTATGACCAGCAGAGACTGTCAACTTTTGGAAATAAAACAATAAAAGAAATTTTGACAGAATCTTTTACATTTTCAGTAGTTCCAATTTTGACTTTTCTGAGGAACTGCAATTTAATTGATAAAATATAAGTTTTTTTTAGTGAATTTTAAAACAAAATTTCTAAAATTTAAAACTTAATTCCGAATTTTAATATACTGTTTTAGTATGTATGTAAGGGAACATGAGTAAATGTATTTATTGTGTGTGTGTTCTAGTATGAAAGCGTTTGCCTTTGTGCAATTTTTTTTATTTATCCTGAATGACCAATTTGGTCCCAGTTCTGACCTAAGGGCTAGAACTGGCATTTTATCTAATCCTTCGGGCCAGCCCTAGGAGAGCTGAAAATCAGCTCAGTGGTCTGGTAAAACTACTTTTATAATAATAATAATAATGGAGTTATCAAGAAGAGGGCAGTGTACTGCTCTTTTCTGACAAAAGCAGTTTCGCATACACAGAGGGCCTCTCTGTTGTATGCTCAACTCTCACCACAACTTTTCCCAAAGAAGATTATCCAGGACATCTCGAGTGCCCTTTCAGCGAAGGCCACGCAGGATATGTTGGCTCAATCTGCTAGGATTCTTAGGACTTCTTTCCAACCTAAACCCAAGAAAGAAGCTACTACAAGACAAGAGCCCTTTCGAGGAGGCCCTCCTTCCCGCTCCTCCTCCTCTAGATGAACAAGACCTCCTAAGAGAGGAAGGACCTTCTCTCGCTCTATTAGATCGAAGAAGTAGCTCCCATGTCCTCCAGACTACTGATTTTCTCAGACGTCTGGGCCCAGAAGGGGGCGGACAACTGGTCCCTCTCAATCGTCAGGGAGGGGTACCTCATTCCCTTCATTTCAAGACCTCCCTTGACCACAACGCCAAGGGAGTTGGTGGCCAAGTACAAAGACCCTCACATGAACCAAGCCCTTGCTCTAGCAGTAGAGCTTATGCTGGAGAAGGAAGCTATAGAGCTAGTGAAAGAGCCCCTTTCCACGGGTTTTTACAACCGCCTCTTCCTAGTTCCCAAAGCCTCAGGAGGATGGAGACCGGTTCTGGACGTAAGCGCCCTGAACATCTTTGTGAAGAGAGAAAGTTCGCCATGGAGCGACATCTTCAGTTTTAGCAGCTCTTTGCCCGGGGGACTGGATAGTGTCACTAGACCTTCAGGACGCTTACTTCCACGTGCCGATCCATCCTTCTTCTCAAAAATTCCTACGGTTCATGTGGAAAGGAAAAGTTTTCCAATTCAGGGCCTTGTGCTTCGGCCTCTCGACAGCCCCCCAAGTGTTCACGGGGCTCATGAAAAATGTAGCACAGTGGCTACATCTGGAGGGAGTGAGGGTTTCCCTCTACTTGGACGACTGGCTTATCAGAGCCAGATCGAAAGAGAGATGTCTGTAGGACCTTCACAAGACTTTGACCCTGGCAAGTTCTCTGGGACTATTAGTGAACTTCGGGAAATCGCAGTTAATCCCCAGCCAAGATCGGATCTATCTGGGGATTCGGATGGTTTCTCGGGATTTTCGTGCGTATCCATCTCCAGAAAGGATAACCCGTTGTTCAGAGAAGGTCGCAGCCTTTCTAGAGAAAGATGTATGCACAGCGAGGGAGTGGATGAGTTTGTTGGGGACGCTCTCCTCGCTGGAGCAATTCGTTTATCTAGGAAGGTTGCACCTGAGACCACTACAGTTCTTTTTGAATCGAAACTGGAACCGCAGATCTCAAGATCTAGAATTCCGCTTCAAGATCTCGAACGAGATAAAGAAGGATCTCCTCCGGTGGGCAGACCCTCTTCGCTTCGCGGAAGGTATTTCCCTACACATGCCGAACCCCAACCTAGTGTTATTTGCAGACGCGTTGGACACGGGTTGGGGAGCGACGCTAGGTTCAAGAGAAGTGTCAGGCACCTGGGAGGGGGAACAGGTGTCCTGGCACATCAACAAAAAGGAGTTGATGGCGGTTTGGCTAGCACTAAAAGCCTTCGAGCCCCTCGTCCAGAAGGCAGTGGTTCAGAATCAACTCAGACAACAACCCACTGCCCGCTGGCTTAAACATCAGGAAGCAGGGGGGGACCCACTCCTTCTCCCTGTACGGAACAGCAAGAATGCTTCTTCTGTGGTCGGAGGAAAGGAGGATAAGACTCCTCACCAGATTCGTACAGGGAGAAAGAAATGTCAGAGCTGACCTTCTGAGCAGGAAAAACCAGGTCCTTCCCTCAGAGTGGACTCTTCACTCGGACGTATGCCAGAAGCTGTGGAGGATGTGGGGCAGACCTCATTTGGATCTATTCGCGACCTCCAAGAACGCGAGGATCGACCTTTACTGCTCCCCGATCTCAGACCCGAGAGCAGTAGCGATAGATGCATTTCTGCTGGACTGGAAGAACCTAGACCTTTATGCATTCCCTCCTTTCAAGATTCTGGGAGAGACGCTAAGGAAATTTGCAGCATCGGAGGGAGCAAGGATGACCTTGATAGCTCCGTTCTGGCCTGCCCAAGACTGGTTCACAGAGGTACTGGAATGGTTAGTAGACATTCCAAGATCCCTGCCACTAAGGATCGATTTGCTCAAACAGCCCCACTTCGACAGGTATCACAAGAACCTCCCCGCTCTTAGTCTGACTGGATTCAGACTATCAAGAGTCTGGTCAGAGCGAAGGGTTTTTCGGCAAAGACTGCAAGGGCTATTGTCAATGCACGAAGACCTTCCACCATCAGGGTCTACCAGTCGAAGTGGGATGTTTTTCGACGTTGGTGCAGGAATCAGAAGCTTTCCTCCTCCAATACCTCTGTGACCCAAATAGCAGACTTCCTCCTTTTCCTGAGGGAAAGATGTGGTCTGGCGGTCTCAACTATAAAGGGTTACAGGAGCATGCTATCTTCAGTGTTCAGGCACAGGGGATTGAACGTCTCGGAAGATAAAGATCTCCATGACTTGATAAGATCTTTCGAGACTACTAAGAAAGTCTCTATTTTGACCCCAAGCTGGAACCTCGATGTGGTCTTGCTTCTCCTGAGGTCCTCGAGATTCGAACCACCTCAATCAGCCTCATTTAGAGACTGGACGATGAAGACATTGTTTCGCATGGCGTTGGCTTTGGCTAAGAGAGTTAGTGAGTTGCAAGCCTTAGAAGGAAGTGTAGGATTCAATGGAGACTCCGTGATTTGTTCCTTCTTCCTTCTTTCTTAGCCAAGAACGAAAATCCCTCCTCGCCTTGGCCCAGGAGTTTTGAGATAAAAGGCTTATCATCTCTGGTCGAAGTAGAAGCAGAAAGGACTCTTTGCCCTATAAGAAGCCTTAAGTTTTATCTCCAGAGAAAGAAAAAGCTTAAGGGCAACATGGACAACCTCTGGTGTTCTGTAAGAGATCCCAGTAGGCCTTTGTCAAAAAATGCTCTGGCATTCTTTATTAGGAACCTAATAAAGGAAGCTCATGCAGCATGCAACGAAGACCATTATAAGCTTCTGAAAGTCAAGGCGCATGAAGTGAGGGCCATCGCCACGTCGTTGGCTTTCAAGAAGAATATGTCGTTGCAGAATCTCATGAAAGCGACTTTTTGGAGGTGCGACTCAGTCTTCGCTAACAACTACCTGAGAGACGTGAGAATTACGTATGAGAAGTGCTTTGGGTTAGGCCCGTACGTATCGGCGGATTCAGTGCTGGGGCAAGCTGAAGCATATCCTTTTTAAAAAATTTTCCCATTTGGTAATTGTCTTGTGTTTTTTATGGTTGTATGAAGGAGGATGCAGGTAGGCATCTCTTTCAATCATATTACTAACATTTAGTATTTTGGTTAGGTGATCTGATTTGTGCTTGAGCTCCTTGCATTGGTAGTGGACAGGTTCTGTCATTTAAGTGGGCGGATCCCCTTTGACAAGACCCTAAGTGGATTCTACCAAGTAAGCGGAGTCAGTTCCCATTGGTAGACCCAAAGAGTTTTTCAGCTGTAGGTCACGCCCTCGCTGTAACTCTTCAGGCAACGCAGACTAATAGACAGTAACTATGAAGTCTTCTGCCTAAAACAGGTAAGAACCAAGGTTTTTTATATCCTATAACATGTGTTGTCTCCCCTTTCTTTGTACTTGAGTGTCTCTTTCCCTCCACCAAGGGTGTCAATCAGCTATGTATATATCTGACAGGAAAGTTCATGTACAAAAATGATATTGTTAGTATACAATAAAGTTTTGTACATACTTACCTGGCAGATATATACAATTGATGGCCCTCCCAGCCTCCCCTCAGGAGACAGGTGGAAGAGAAAATCTGACAAGAAAGTGGGATTGGTTCTTACACCCGCCACCCAGCGGCGGGTAAGGTAGATCACCTGACCTACCTGTCACGTGTGGCGCGAGTTTTGAATTCTGTCATGACGTCAGAGACGTAAGCTAAGTATATATCTGCCAGGTAAGTATGTACAAAACTTTATTGTATACTAACAATATCATTTCAATGAACCTTAGGTCTCATAAACCTCCATTTATACACTGGTTTGGTATCTATTTAGCTTGGATGGAATTCTCTTATATGTTTTCACCGGCAGACACAGGTTGAACCCAGAAAAGAGATTTTGACGAAGGAAAAATCTATTTCTGGGGGAGGACCTGTGTCGCCCGGTGAACCCGGCCCTTCTTTTGCTTGTTCTTTTTCCCCCACCCTTGGTCAATCCAAGCCTCGAGGTCTATTCCAGGAATGAGCTACACGCGTGACTATTAGTAGTAGTAGCGAGTGGAAGGTGAGGCGGGTGACGCTTGTAATGGCTCCCACCGTAGAGGGGTTTTGGAGAGGGAATCTTCTATTTAGCAGAGGATCTGTGAATAGTGGCTTCCACTACGCCCCTTTACTTATACCGACACCCCTTGGGGTGCTCGCGCTGAGGGTAGTAACTTCAGCATACCATGTAAGCTTTTTCTCTGGTATATTTAGGATGTATTTATACTTGAAAAATGAGCTACAGGTATTTTTCACCGGGCGACACAGGTCCTCCCCCAGAAATAGATTTTTCCTTCGTCAAAATCCCTTTTATAGGTGCTAGTTAGATTTGAAGGTGAATAGGGAAAGGATGTCATGCTTCTTCATCCTTAGGAATAGAGTACGTATGTCTCTGACGTTGTTGAATGACATGCTTCTTCATCCTTAGGAATGGAGTATGTCTCTGACGTTGTTGAACATATATGTCAAACATTCTGAGCATTGGTTTTAACATTGATGGACTGACAATGTGGATAAGTATTGTACTTATTGTGACAATAAAGGAGACTGTCATGGTTGAAACACTGTTTGGTCAGACTGTCGTGGTTGGAACACATTTTTGGTCAACTGTAGGTAATTATATAGTATTCAGATAAAGTTAGCACCTACTAGAAGTTGATATGTATACAGTAGCGTAAATAACAGTCAAAGGATTTTTGGCTGTAATAATGGTCATATACCCTCCTGATTGCTGTCAGGGTCTGTATTGGGTAAGAGCCCCCATTGAGGAGTTACTGACTACGGTATGCCTGTTGCACTTGAGACAGCACCTAAAAGTTCTTGTAGCATCCCTGCAGTTCCAGGTGCATTTTACAATACTAAATTTTCAAATATTAAGTTTAATGAGATTAAAAATACCAATAAACTTCTCTCTCTCTCTCTCTCTCTCTCTCTCTCTCTCTCTCTCTCTCTCTCTCTCTCTCTCTCTCTCTCTCTCTCTCTCTCTCTCTCTCTCTCTGTTGTTGTTGGCTGTACATTTATACTATTTTTAATGGTAAAATGTTTAAGATAACATTGAAATTTTATTAATATATTATCTCAAAAGTTTAATACAGTAATAGGATAGTAATTTAAGCTATACTATTTGAAGTAGGATGTTACCTAAGGTATACATTTGGTATTTGAACTTTCAAGATAGGCAGTTTTAAGCATTTTTAGAGTGGGTCCTAAGTATTCGCAGATTTTAACTATTAGGTTGGGGCAGGTGTACGGTATGCATCCCCTGCGAATACGGGAGTCCACTGTATTCACAAATTACTGTATTCTCATGTCGATTTCATGATTAAATGCACTTTTGTGATAAAACTTTAAAAAAAAAACAAGGGATGAGCATTTTGAACTAACAAAATAGGCAGTTTTCAGCATTTTTATAGGGGCATTAAGTATTCACAGATTCTAGCTATTTTGGAGGATGTATGGAACACATTGCTGGTGAATAAGGGGGTTCATTGTAATTAAAAATAATACAGTATTCATAAATGCATTGCTCTCCAAAAAATGTGCTGACCTCCCAGTCCCTTCAAGCTGAATCGATTCACACAGAGAATAGTAAACACTTTTTGCCAACTAGAAGCTGTTATGGATTCTGATGCATACTTAGGTAGGGGGAAAGGGGGACATCTCTTTTGTCACATGTCTGGAAATGGCAGCTACAGCAGATTAGCCTTTTGTGGAGCATTGTAATGAGTTTGTATATGAAGAAGTTAAAATTTTTTCAAATATATGCTTGCAACTTTAATCCTTGGTTTTAGCAAAATTGCTGTACTGCTTCTCACTTGTGATTTCTTTCTTGTAAGTTATTCCTTCCTATCACATTCTTTAAACCAACAGTGTCAGTTTCTTTTTGGCCATATAGGTCTCTTGCTAATACATCTGACTGTAGCATTTCATGTTATTACTTCATCTAGAAATCTTTCCAGATTGTGGTGAGTAAACTAAAACCTTATGCACTACCTTTTCTCCAAAAATCATCTTAATCTTCATTACATATTCTTTTATTTATTTACCTCACATCTTTTACATCTGATGCTCTTTCATCTTTGACTAGTAGAGCTGTGCCATTTTGTCTTGTCTCGGTATTCCACAAGAATTTATATTTCTCTGTGTTACTACCAATGGACTACCAATGGTATTCATGACAGCTCCTTTATACTAAACCTCCTAAATCCAACTAATATCCATGTTTCTTCAGTCTGGACTTAGCATTTCCCTACTTTTACCCACTACTTATTGTTGTCACATTTATAGTGGTCAGATTTAATGAGCTTACTGTATTTTTATTTTATCCTTTATTTCTTTACACCCCTTGCTTACTTAAAAGGCTGCCTGGTATGTGGGCCATTTTGTTGTAAAAATTTAGCAATAATAAAGTACAGGTATTCAACTTGAAAATAGCACTGCAATCAGCCACTATTAAGAAAAAATATTCACTGTCGACCAAGTGTAATTTGCTACAGATGGATTCACAGAGTAAAGATCCAAAAAGATGCTGTCAGTGATAGGGTAGGGTAAACAACATTTACAGTACGTATATGGTATCATCCATGCACTACATATAGGTTATTATTTTTATTAATTTAACATTTTTCATAACTTTCCAATACTTAAACAACTCTGTATTAAATATCCTGATATACATTCGCCTGTGATTATCATTAATAAAGTTACTATTCTCCCTTTTTCAGTTACAAGTATATTGCTTCTCCTTACTTTAAAGGACGACATTATGATAAACAGGAAATGTTAGCCATGGAACTTTATGAAATGAGGCAAAAGAACATGCAAGGAAAACAGTCTGAAGATAGTAGCAGGCATTCACCCAGCCATCAAAGTTAGAATTAGGTAAGGCATGTTTAAATGACCATTTAGAATTATTGTTTGTTCCTGCAAAAATACAAACCTGAAGTCCTTTACTTAGGGATTTACCTTGTGAACATGAGCTAGAAAGGCCATTCAAACCTATTGACAGGGTAGTAAACTACTGCCTGGTTTTTTCTTTTCAAAGTTTTGTTTTATTAATCTTGAGAATTTCTTTACCCTTTATGGTTGGGAACTGTTTCTCACAATTTGTCAAACCCATTGGTCAAATAATCCTTCTTGCAAGGAATTAGATTTGTTTTTTCATTCTGTTATGAATATAGTTTTCATCAGAAATGTAACAGCTTCTGGTAGTTACCCAACAGCTGTATCACCCTCTGTTATATTTATTATAGTATATATATCTTCCAGGTATGGTAGATTTAGCCACTTGGAAGATGTGTGACAGTAAGGTTTACTTTATTTAAGGTATTCCTGCTATCATGGTCTTTCTTTGCAGTCATTGAAAATAGGCTACATAGCCTTATTCATCTGATTTCTGTGGCTTAGTTGCGTGATTCTCGACAACTCTGCAACGATGCAAGTTTTGATAGTGGTAGAAGAAAGTAGAGGCATTCTCCCTCCCTTCATCATTATCGTCTGCATTGTTCATCTGACTCTGACTCTGGCTGCAAGTTTAGAGTGAGAGTTGTTTCGGTATTAGAAGGCTTATAGAGCTTCTTTATTTGGGAGGAATCTTACCTACTATTAAAGATAGCCTACAGTAATACCCCAAACTTAAGCAAGGTTAGGTTCCAGACCGCCTCGTGCAAGAGGAAGTTTCGCGTAAGTTTGGCACAGTCTCTGAAATTGCTAATAAATGCTTACCTCTAGAGTTTGAACATTAAATATGACCCTAATCATGCGCTCTAAGTATTAGGCTAACTTTTAAATGAAATTAAAGTTAATGTAATTTGATTTAAAAGTTATTTTAATACATTACCCTTAAAAAAAGAATAACTGGTTGGCATTAAAATAGTTACAGTAACTACTATTTACATATGTATTCACTTTCGTATGTATACTAACGTTACCCCTAATTCATGGGATGCCATTTTCTATTTATGTCAGAGTAAGATAAGTCAGTCATAACGAAGTCACACAATAAAATAAAATAAAGAAGATATGTATGTACATAAGTAATGTTTGCAGAGGGTGAAGGTAAAATTAAATAAATTTAAAATCATTAACTAGTGTGAGAGCTAACTATGAGAGAGAGAGAGATACGTCATGTGAGGTAAAACTCTGGAGGGTATCATCTTGTAAAAAGTGTGAATGGGATCACATCTTCTGAAAGTACATTAACTGTATGTGCTGTAATTACGTAACATAGTACATACTATGTGCTGTAATTACGTAACATGGTACATACAGATTGTACCAGCAGTTTTCTCCGAGGTTAAGAAAGTGATTTTCACAGAACAACAACTTTGATATTTTACTAGTTGATCATGGAGTTCTTATATAGTGACTAACACTGAATTACCTACTGCCTTTATATTATTTTAAAAAATATAAATAGCATACACAAAATCTCCGTACTGATTTTACACTTAAAATTATACTAATTTTAGTATATTAGTACGTACTTCAGAAATTAAACAAAGTTTCTGAAGGGATATCATCTTTGAAAAGTGCAGTAACTTTGTGAGTGGGTATCACATCTTATAAAAGTATGTATATGCACTAACTGCATATTTATGCATGTAAAAAAATAAAAAATATTACATTTTAAATATTTTATACAAAAAAAACTTTAAAATTAAAAAGTTTGCATAATAAATTAAACATAAACACTTTTGCAGGGTTTTGCAGTGTTTCTAGAGGGTTCTCAAATGTTCGTACTGTTGTGAAGAACTCGTGTATGATAATTAGTTAGGTTCCAATGAAAAGTTCGCGCTATTGTGAATTTGTGCAAATCGAATTGCAGAAGTTCGGGTTATTACTGTATATATCTGCGCCAATAGGCAAATTGGCATTCAAACCAAAGAAGAGATCAAATGGCTGCCAGGATAAATGTGTAGTACACCTGTTTTCCATCAGGCGTGTTTTGAATGTTTTAGCTCTTGACAGAATTCTCTTTGTTGCCATTGTGTACAGTGTTCCCCCCGTATTTGCGGGGGATGATGGGTTTATTTCCTATGGACTTTTTTTTTGTTTCTTTCTTTTCTTTTGTTTGTTTATGTGTCTTTTTTTTTTCTGGTACCGACCCACCCCCTAGGAATAGTTAAAACCCGCGAATAGTTAGAACTACCACTAAAAATGCTTATAACTGCCTATCTTGAAAGTTCAGATACCAAATGTATACCTTAAATAACTTCCTACTTCAAATATACCTAAAATTACTAACTTATTACTGTATTAATCTTTAAGGTTATATTATTAATATAATTTCAAACTCATCTTAAACATTTTACCATGTAAAAATGTATACCTACAGCCGATAACACAGAGAGAGAGAGAGAGAGAGAGAGAGAGAGAGAGAGAGAGAGAGAGAGAGAGAGAGAGAGAGAGAGAGAGAGAGAGAGAGAGAGAAACATTCCCTCCCCTCCAGTCACATTATGTGATATATTTGACAGCTGTTGGGCCTCAGTTTGGTACCTGGAGTTCGAAAGAAAGATGCGTGAAGACTGGGATTTCCTTAATTCTTACATAATTTTTTTATTTATAAACTAAAATCTTACTAATTCACTATAGTATTTTCTTTAATGAATTGATTGTTCTTTACATTTATATTATTTGAAAATTAGTAAATCATTTATTTATCATACAGAAAACATACATCTCTGTAAGAAAGAGAGAGAGAGAGAACTGTTATTATGTGATATCATTTAATTTGATTAAACTTACTAATACAGTATTGATCAATTAGTAAATCATTTTTGTACCATAAAAATGTATTTAGTCATGAAAATAAGATCAAAATACACTAATTTGGGATTATTATTGTTGGAAAAAACCGGAATAGGCAAATTTCCCACAAATAATGGGTAGATAAGGTCCAGAGAGGAATCCGTGAGTCCGCGAATCCGGAGAACGCGAATATGGGGGGCCCTGCTGTATAGGTACTTGTTGGTATTTCATGGTTTTGGCTGGCTGCTTTCACAATACTGCACATTTATTTGTTCCTACACAATCTACAAACCCTCAGTCCTTTACTATAGGAATTACTCACATCAAAACTGGAACACGGTCGTTAAAATTCTTGAAAAAGGTGTTTAGGGAGTAACTGTCGTCCAGTAAGCTGGGAGACCACTTGCCTGGATGTAAAGTTTCCCAACTTGCTTTTGGCTGTCTTCCAATTAATAAGTATGTTTGTGAGCTCTTGCTGACTAGCCATTAATCACAATTTCTCGGTGGGATAATTCTTTTACTGTTTTTACAGGCAGTCCCCGGTTATCGGTGGGAGTTCCGTTCTCGGCAGGGTGCTGATAAGCAAAAACTGCCATTAACCGAAACCTGGCGATGTATGGTGCTTACGGCACCTGGTTTCGGAGAGAGATAGAAATTTGTTTTTTTATCATTTAATGTTATTTAATTTACATATGAAAGCTTGGAAACTTATAAATTACATTAAAAAGATTGAATAATCACCTTTGCAGGATTTCTCCAGGTTTAAAAAATATTGCGTTTGCATTTGCATGTCTGTGAATTACCCGCATATGATAATTTGCATTTGCATGTCTGTGAAATAATCACGTATGGTAATTAGTTAGGTTCCAATGAAAAGTTTGCGCTATTGTGAATTCGAGCAACTCGAATCATGAAAGATTGAGATATTACTGTACATTATTTATTAATATCGAACTGTTTTCAAAACATATTACAGTCCCCGGTTATCGGTGGTCTCGGTTAATGGTGATCCGGTTTTATGGCACTTGTTTAGTGCCATAAAATTGGTGAATTATGGCGCCACAACAGGCTGAGTTTTACTTAATGGTACTATAACAGGTTGAGTTTCAGTTAATGGTGCCATAACATACTTGAAATAGGGTCTGCATCATTTCCCTAGGGAGGGAGCAATTGGCCGTCTCTTTGGTTCATCTGCTCCTCCTGGAGCGGGAACCTGGACGCTATCCTTAAAATATAGTGTCTCGAGTGCCCCAGGATTTCGAACCTAGGTTCGTTTTCCTGTCCCTAGTTCCAAGGGTGCTGCTCATGGAACCAGGGCTGCATCAGGTACTCGTGTATGGGTCTCTCCGAGGGTATAACCGCCAAAGGGGGTCGTACATCCACAACCAGTGAGAGGTAGGCTTCTCTCCATCATGATAGTGTTGCAGGGCAAGAGAAGGGACCGAGTCGTGTTAGTGGCTCAGACCCACCTGTGAAAGCCAGGAATGGCTATTCTTCAGGTGCCAAGATCAATGTCGCTGTTCCTCGGGACAAGGCATCTGATGGAGATAGGAGGAGGTGCTCTGTGTAGTAGTCCTCTTCGTGAGGTTCGATCACGAAGATAGATGAATAGCAAGGCGTGGCAAGTTCTTGCCAGCTTTACTGCATGTAACTCCGGTCAACTTTCGCTCACGTTCGCGCGGACAAAATGGTTGTAGGAAATGAATGCTTCATTTAGCAAAGTGAGAACAACGCAAGTTCAGAAGAGCAGGCAAGAACAGTCAGTCCTCCTCTCTTTTTTTCCCTCTACTTCCTGGTTACACCAGAATGAACAAAGGAATAAGAGGAATTCTCTGGAGTCTACTCCTTAGAGTTCAAATTCAATTTTAGAATTTTACCGAACATACGCCAATCTGTTCAGGATGGATAGCACCGAGAGGTTTGAACACCTCTCCAGTGCTACTGTTTTGAGAACAACCAGTTCGGCTTGAACTGGTCATCTTTGGTATCCTGTTATCACAGTAGAAGTCTCCCTTCGGGAAAACTTCACCTTCGCTCTCTTCATTAGAGAATGAAGGAGGTATGCTCCCAGTCCTTATTCTTGTCTCTCGAATGAAGAAGAATTAGGTTGGCGTGCGATTTACAGGAACCTGTGAATATACTAGTATAGTCTCCTCGTGACATACTTCTGTTATCAGTTGTATTGTCCGAGTAATAGGAGCATATCTGTAAGTTAATTCTTCGGGTATGTGACTGATACGAATAGTACCTTCTCTTAATTAACCAGAAACTTAGGAAAACCTTTCAGGCCTCCCAAGAGTTTCTGGTTTTGATTTTAAGATTACTAATGGTATTGTAGCGAGTGGCAGAATACTGCCTACGCTCCGAGATTACGGTCGTCTTAGTAGTTTCTCCTCCATCGAGGATTAACTACCAATTTGAATCTCTGCCCGGCAATCACAGACTTAGGTCTCTGGTTGGCTCAAAATTCCCACATGAGGCCCATGTCTCGTGCTCAACATTTGCTATTGCGAGAATTTTCAGACAGAGATATATCTCATTAGGCTCATTGTCAACTTTCTGTTTATCCCATGTTATATCAAAAGTCTGTAATCTTCTGTTTCATCCCATCTGCCCTACCGGCTGCTGCGATGACATAAAATGATTTTCTTCAGACAATTTGAGTTTTGTCCTCTAAAATACATTTTCTAATTTGCAAGGTGTTCAATTATTCTTTGTTCACCCCAAATTGGAAATGAATAACGGAAAACTTTGCCTGTTACTCGCCCGACTAGCTCTGCTTCCAGAGTAATAGAAAATTCCTCCCTGATCCAACCCGCAAGAACCGGTTCTTCAAGCAGTACAATCCCTGTGTTTTCATTACTGAAAGAATCTCTGCCTTCACTGCAAGCACCGACTTTCTCGCCGAGGAGCAATTAAATAGCAGAATAACTTTCTCAATCATGTAAAACACAAGGGATTAGAGCCGTCTTCACGGGTTGGTGTCATTGACGGGACTTTTTCTATGATCAGAATGATGAGTTCACTTCTCTCCGATCCAACTGTGAAGATGTAGGTCCACATTCACCTTACTTATTCACTAAGTAGTACTGTTTCTCTTTGGTTGAGATTCAACTACTGATGAGAAACTTCTGTCTTGCCATCACAGGGACCTCGGTCTCCAGAAGGCATTTGACTCGTTTAATGCGCACATGCCTCGCGAGAATCATCATCTTGTCTCAACATCGTTGGCAAACAAGATAGGCAATTTGCATGGTTCGTTCTCAACATCTCCCTTTAAAAGGCAGGTGTCATGTCGTGACTACGTCTCGGATGCGCAATCATTTGGCATCTGTTGATGAGTCCGAAACCTTCATGATCTCCTGCACTTTGGACTTTGTATTGGTTGATCCAGATCAGTCATTACTTTGTCCTGTCGGTGTGTTGCTGTACCTAAGAAGGATTGACACCCTTCATTGAGTGTTGAAACCTTTATCCACTGCTGACTTCCATGCAGAAGTGTTTAATGACACATTTTCCTATGAATCTTTCGAGATCATGGGTAACTTCTCTGCACTTGGATATGTCCACAGTTCACTCTCTCAGAGACCGAGCAGTGCTGGTGGCTGGGTACATTTCATCACTCCAAAGAATATGACGGATAGGAAGATAGATGTGGTCTCATTACGACCCAGTTTATATCTCTCTTCCTTTGGGTCTGCTCACAGGTCCTTGGAACCTCTTTTTCTTGGACCAGTGGTGGATGCTCACAAGTTGTGCTTGTTTACCCAGCTCCTTCAAGAGGACAAGTTGCATCTTGCCTATTGTGTGCGATTCTAGAGGTAAGAAGGATGTGAGAGTGACTGACCTCTCCACCTTCCTCTCCACATCCTTCTACTCCTCTTCCTTCAGGGTGAGGATAGGACTTGAACTTACACTTGCTGGTCTGATGATTGATGTGGTAAGCTTGCACATTGAGCTTCCTCCCTATTTTTCTTATCAGAATCATATAAGCAATCCCACTCCTTCCTCTAGCAAGGGGAGGAAGGAGACTGGCAATAATGCGAACCCTTCCCAGAACTTTGCATTAATGCTTCCAACTCTGAATATTCTCAGCTCTTTTTTGGATGAGTCATGACTCCTCAATCATTTCGAAAAGGCCCAGAGGTCTGACTCTTGATCATGCAATTCCTATACGTACTCTGATCAAGTTGTTAGAGGCAGGGCACTCCTTGCTCTTACAACCAAGAGGAATAGCCCAGGTGTGCTGAACTCTAGTCAGTTCTAGAGGCTCACTCAGATTCCTTCCACCAATCAGTCTTCCTTATGTAAAGGACCAAGTGTTTGTATATCGTGTAGGAACAAATCGCAATTTTTGAAAGTAAATTGTATTTTTCCTAACTATACGAACTGAGGTCCTTTACATTTATGCCCACCTCATGCCACCCCTCAATCTGAAACCTGGGCTGAAAGGCAAAGTGAAGTGTTTACATCCAGGCAGACAGACCTACCCGCCTACCAGATGGTAGCTACTGCCTAACCACCTTGTTCAAGAATTTAATGGCTGTATTCCAGCCTACGCTGAAAGTAATTCCTTATGTAAAGGACCTCAGGTTTGTATAGTTAGAAAAATACAATTTACTTTTAAAAATTTTGAGATTTCGAAGGTTCGCTTAAGATTTCGGAGGTTCGCCCTTTGTTTTTCCTTTCCGGGTATTCTTCCTTCTTTGTCCTTTTTGCTTGCTTGGTAAAAAAAGGGGGGGTTGTGTGTAGTGTTGATGTTTGAGGATTTCTCATTTTGGAGGGCAGTATCCTTCTTTTTTTATTTATATTTTCTTTTTTCTGCAGGCTAACAGTGAGCAATAGTAGATCACAGCAGTAGATGGTTGGATATCTCTTTGTGTTGGTTATCCTAACCCTCAGAATTGTGCCTGTGACTTGTTAGCATGCTGTGACATTGGTCCTCGAGTGTGTGTACTATTCTCCTGCTGAAAATCACGTTAAATTGCTACTGTTATCCTGGAATTTTGTCACTGGACAGCACCTACATGGCTGCCATGTGGTTGCTGACTCTACTTTTGGTGACGATTGTGCTTTATCATGTAGAAGTCCTGTTGAAGAATGTCTCGTCAGTCATCCTTCCTTTCCTTTTCTGAAGCTCGAGGAGGCCCCAGAATCCAAAATCACATTAAATTGCTGCTGTTATCCTGGAATTTTGTCACTGGACAGCATCTACATGGCTGCCATGTGGTTGCCTACTTTACTTTTGATGACGATTGTGCTTTATCCTGTAGAAGTCCTGTTGAGGAACATCTCCTCAGTCATCCTTCCCTTCCTTTTCTGAAGCTCGAGGAGACCCCAGAATGCAGACTGGCATCCTCTGGCTAAGAAGAGGAAGAATGCTTCTCCTCCCCAAAAAAATCCTCTTTCAGGATTTCTAAAAGGTTTTCCTCCTTCTGAGGAGGCAATGGGATCTCTCGTTAGCTCTTCCCTACCTTCAGCTTCAGGAACCAATTCGCTTGCCCCTGAGCTTGAGTTTGGGGAGCAGTGGGAGTGCAGGCTTCAGCTTGCACTCCTGTCATCTGTCCAGAGGTTCGCCTTTAGACAGGTGCTGTGTCGGGTCCTTGTTCACGAGTTTCTCGAGTACACGGTCTTCCAAGTGGGCCCGGGCATCTACTGTCAGTAACAGAGAGACTACTCACTGTCTTGACAGTGGCAAGGACAAGAGAAGGAATTGAGCCATGCAAGTGACTTGTTCTTTTCTGCCAATGCATTGAGCACTTCCTGAGTGCTCATCAGTGCTTGGTAGATTCCCACCTGGTGTTCCGATTCTTGAGGATTTGAACACCTGGGGACTGTTCTCCTTGCCTCTTTCTGTCCTTTGGCTGGGTTCAAATTTGCAGACTCCTGTGGGGTATCTCATTGTGGGAGCCTCTAGTGTATAATCTGTTGAATCACACTCTTGATCCAGTCTTAAATGCTTGCATATAAGGTTGGTTCTGTGCTGGTTCCTCCTCGACTTCTACAGAAGTCGAAGAAGGACCTCTCCCGAAGATTGCCTGATGAACTAAGGGAGTCTCGCCGAGCACTTGGATTGCTTGGAATTTCTGGCACTCTCCGAGTGTTTTGGTTTTCTATGATTTCCAAACACTTGAGGGAGACTGACATTCCCGATAATTGTTGCTACAATAATTTGGGGTTGTGTTGAGTGCTTGATTTCCGGAATTTTCAAGTGCTTGCCAAGTGCTTGGTTTCATCTGTTTCCGAGCACTCGGGTAAGACATGGCTCTCCTGATTTTTGTTTCACTAGACTCAGGAATCTGACCAAGCAACTAGATCCTTTGGATTAGCTGGTGCTCACCGAGTGCATGGCTTCCTCTGTTTCCGAGCACCTGGGCGTGACAAGGCTCTCCTAGTTATTGTTTTTAGAAGAGCTGAGAATCTCACTGAGCTTGTGAATTCATATAAGCTCTGACGCTTGTCGAGCGCTTGCTATCATGAGTGCTTGGATAGTAAGACGAGCCTCTGCCAGTACAGGAGAGTCTGCTCTTCAGTCTGTTTTGGGCTTGTGCAGAGCCTGATACTGCATGCCAACACCTTCTTGGTGTATTGTCAAGTCCTGTCCTATTGTCTTGGACCTTAGGGTCTGAACAAGATACAGTGGTACCTCGACATACGAAAGGCTCAACTTACGAAAAACTCGAGATACGAAAGCAAATAAGAAAAATTTTACAGCTCTACATACGAAAAGTTTTCAAGATACGAAAGGTTGTTGCTGTAAAGTCCCGAGATTCGCCCGGACCACCGAGAACAATTTTAAAACTCCCGCGCCGCCAACTGAGTAAACTCGCCACCATCCTCCCGCTTTCCCATTGGTTCCTGATGCTAGTCACCCCATAAGGTCCTGCTCTCCTATTGGTCAGCATCTACCCCTTGTGCTTTAAGTATTCTATTGGTAAAAGGATGCTGTAAATTGAAAAACTTATTCATGCAATACATTTAATAAAAAAAAAACATTAGGTAAAGATAGAATAAAGAATAGAAATGAATGGTTATTATACTGTTTGGTAGTTTCAGTAGTTGAAGAGAGATAATGAAAATTTATGGCTTACTGTGTAAAGTGATTGCTTGGCAATCGTTCGATACTCGTAAGTGCTGGATGTAAACAGAAGTTTGGAAGCTTTTTTTGTTTGTTTATTATAGTTAATGGTTACTTAATAATTATTTGAAATGAGTTCATGCAATACATTTAATAAAATAATTGTGAATTAGATATCATAAAATATAAAATAAATCAGACTGCCAACAAATACATATTTTTTAGAATTCTTCTGTTTTTCTGGGCTCAGTTCGTGTCGCTGCGCGAAATATCCCTTTAATCCATTATTTCTAAGGTAAATGAACTAACAAATACCAAAGAATAAATAAAATAAAGAAAAAGGTCAGTATAACTGACTCGCTCACCCTCCAAGAGGGCGTCGGTATGAACACTAGGGCGTGTGAGACCACTACCACGAACCTTTTACCAATAGAAATCTCCTACGACAAAACCCCCACAAGAGGGGAGCCGACCCACAGAATGGGCAGCAACTACTACTACTCCACCCCACGCTACCGACTGCTGCGCCTCTGGTGGCCATCCTTTACGTTAGCACGTGCCTTACCAGACGTACTTTTTTGTCTCTGTGTTTTTCGTGCCCCTTTGTGAGGATTTTATCTAATTATGGAGCGTTCAGCCATCGCATCAGCTAAGTTAAGTATTCCGTAAGGTTCCTACTTATTTCTTTCGTTTGTTCCAGCTTTTGAGTTCAGGTATTTGCCGTTTTTTAGGTATAAATACTGGCTCGCGGCCGGAAGCATGGTGGCATTGTTCTGCCTCGTGGCGGGTTCGTTCTTGGTCTTCCATACCCCTAGGGAACCTTCCCTTTTACTTTAGCGCTCTATTACTAGTTATCTACATTATGTTAGGGGTCCAGCCTACTTGGTTTATGTCATGAATACATGTCTTCTTTTACCTTGCGTAGGCATTTAGTTTCTATCCAGACCCTAGCCACAGCTCTTAGTATCGGCCCCGGCTAGCTTTGAGTGGTAGACTTTCTCTCGGGTTAGTCGTACACTCCTGGATTTTTTCTCCTACTGTTTTATTTTCCTACTTTCATTTTAATTTAATTTTTAGTGATTTTGTGTATTTTAGGTTAGCCTACGGCATCTGGCATGTTAGAGTAGCCTAGGTTCAGTTTATCATGGTCCCCATCAGTTTTGTTGCTTCCTCTCATCAGTTTTGTTGCATCTACGATAGCATCTCGCTGATTAGTTTGGTTTCATTAACCTAGGCTACGTTTTTTGTGTGCTTTATCGAGTTACCGCTTCGTGGTCACCATGTGATCGCGATGCAGCCAGGCGCCCGTCCAGTCACCCTGCCCTCCTCCCGCTCTCTTCCATAGAGCCCCCGGGGGGAGGAGGTCCGTCCTCGCTCGCTCCCATCCCAGCCCTGTCGCCCTGTCTCCCTCTCTCCCTACGCGGAGGGAGTAGGGGAGGCTGGACAGACACAGGACTGGACTTGACCGTTCTCTCTGCTTCACGGTGCTTTGTTGTGACTGGGTAGGGGGATTGGCCTTCCCCCTCCTTTGTTGCTCCGTTGCCCCGATGTTTGCTCGAGTCTGTTTCGCCCTCTCGCTCCTTCCCGGTTTGTCGGTGCTTTTTTATCTTACCGGAGCTCCGTCAATCACGAGGAAGGGAGCTGGTTCCCCCGCTCGCGGCGACCTCAGGCGTACAGTTGGTCTTTTAACTAACCATCCCGTCTCGTCGGTATACCGGGAGACGAACACCTCCCGCGAACCCGGAACCAGTTCCGGGAATTTAGTTGTGCTATTTATGCTTAAGTGTATTTAAGTTTATTTTAAGCTATCATAAGTTTAATTTAAGCTAGCTTAAGCCGGGTTCCTCCCTTACCTCCGTTGTCACACCGGATCACTCCGGGGTTATAGCCTATTCAGGCGGTAAGGGAGGGGTTATGCCCAAAATTTTTTCGCTCTCCGGCATGCATCGGAGTTCTATTAGCCTGTAAGTGATGTCTTTTATGGTACTCATGTATCCTTTCACTTACAGACCACCAACTGTGAGCATCCGGGATGCAACGCCATGCTCCAGGACCCCTGTGGACATGAAGTCTGCAGGTCCCACGCTCCGTGCGCGACTCCGCATGGGAATCTGCAGGTCTGGTTCCACGAAACCTGCACTATCTGTTACGATCTCGTGAGTCAGTTCTTAGACGGGGTAAGTATTTCCAACTCCGTACATGAATTCCAATGACTGTTTTAGATCTTAAGTTTAATTTTAATCTTTTATTTTAAGCTTAAGCTCTCTTTATGTTGGGTATTACATCCCCGATAACTTTTAGGTTAAGCCCAGTCTTAGTTTAAGGTTTTAATTTAAGTTTAAACTTAAAACTAATGAACGCCCTAGCTCCTTCCAGGGCTGCTGCCGTTAGAGAGACCGCTCTGGCAACCCTGAGGGCTTGGGTCGGCGGATTCGGGAAGAACGCCGCCAAGGGACAGCCCTACATCCTGGAGAAGAGGATGGCTGTCCTGCTGTTCCCCGGCGGCAAGTCGACTGGTTACGTCGACCCGGCAGAAGCAGCCCCGACTATGGCGGCGATCCAACAGCAGATCGCCACTTCGATAAAGGAACCAGGCCACGATATCTCATCGGAAGTCGCGACACTGGATTTAAATGTAGAACCGATGGTAGGTGTTGACGACCTGTTGGTCGAGGTAGGTACGTTGGACGCCCAAGGGCTTCCCTTGGGCGCCACTGGATCTTCTTCTCCTGCTAATTCTCCAGCTTCCTTCCAAGGCTTTACAGGAGCTGAGCTCCTTTATGCTTCACCCGATGCTTCAGTGAAACCTAAGGTGAAGGGCCAGAGGGTACAGAAAACCCTCAAAAAGACGTCGTCGTCGTCCAAAAAGACTTCGTCGGTGTCAACATCTCGTAAGTCTCCGGCTGCAAACCCCGGAGCAGAGAAGTCTAGAGCTTCTGCTTCAAGCTCGAAGTCCTCTAAGAGCAGGTCTTCCAAGGAGAGGCCCTGTACTCCGGCTGAGCCGGCAGTCTCTCCTCTCCCCTTGGTACCTGTTCCAAGTTATCCCTCTACCTCCGCAGCAGCTCCGGCTTTGGATCCCAATGCTGGATTGTTGCAACACATGGGAGACTTGGTCGGCTCTCTGAGGAGCAGCATGGAGCAGATGTTCTCCCGGTTGTCCGATAGGATTACGTCCCAGGACAATATAATCGCCGGACTTAATCAGGCCCCTCTAGCTACTACTCCAGCTTTCGGTGCTGGTCTGCTTCAGCTTCCACCTCATGACTCTCTGCCTCCGTTCTCTATGAACAACCCCTGGAGAGTGGCGTCATACACCCCTTTCCAGGACGGCCTTATCTCTATTCCGGAATGTGGTACTCGAAGGATTGAGGACTTCGAGTTCTACCCGGAGGGCCTCTAACCGCCGTTCATTGGCTACGCCAGACTTACTGACGCAGCCATGACTAGAGAAGATAAGGTACCGAAGGAGACAGTCCTCTACTCACGTGACCAGGCTCAAAGAGAATGGCTCAGGTGTTTAGAGGAAATGGATTGTTCTAACACGAGAATACAAGCCTTCAAGAGTCCCTTCACCATTTTTACGTTGGAGGAGGGAACTCCTCTTCCCTTCCTTACCAAGATAGCAACGGTCACCATTCCAGCTGCCCACAAAGGTGAATCGTTACCTCAATTAAGGGAAGCAGACCCCACATCTCCTTTGCTCCCTTCACTTGGAGAATTGTTGGGAAGATTTGCTAACAACCTTTTCAGCTGGCAAGCTCAACCAGACTGTGCTATGGATCAGTTCGGGCGAGAAGCTGCCTAGGCTTCCTGACAGACTCATTCAAGCTGAATTTGAGGCCAAGTCTAGGCTTGCCAGGTCCATGAATACCATGGCAATGACGGAAGTAGCGGCTATTTCTTATGCTTCAGAGCCGCTCTTCGAGCTCCTGACTAAGTCCCAGACGCATACCGTCCAGTCTGATATGTTTGAGTTTGCTACAGCTAGGATTAACTGCCGGAAGCATGTCCTCCAGGAAGCAACTATTCGTCATGAGCCGAATAAGTTGCTTTCCTCCAACATCTGGGGGGGCAGACCTCTTTCCTGAGTCGATGGTCAAGGAGGTCCAAGCTGAAGCAACAAGGCTCAACCAGAGCCTTAAAGATCGTTGGGGTCTCACAGCTAAGAGATGCCAAGACCAAGGCTGCAAAAGGTAAGTCTCAGAAGAAACTTAAACGTTACCAGCCTTACCAAAAGAAGCAGCAACGTTTTACCCAGGCTGTTTCGGCTGTACCTATGGTACAATCAGCCCAACCCTCTACTTCTAAGGCTCAGTCACAACCTATTTATGTGATCTCCCCCCAGCCTCAGCCTTCCACCTCCTACGCTGTCTACCAGCCTTTAACCAAGTGTTCGAGGGCCAGGCCTTTCAGCACTATGACCGGTTTGGCAGGGGAGGAAGAGCTAGGGGATCCTTTCGTCAGAGAGGATCAGGAAGATCTCTCAACAGGGGAAAACACTTCCGTGGAGGCCGCAGAGGTCACTCAACCCAGCAACAGTGAGAGCTCGAAGGTAGGAGGGAGGCTGTTTCTCTTCCGGCATCGGTGGGGATTCAGCAATTGGGCACAGAGCATTGTGTCAAAAGGCCTGGGTTGGAGTTGGATTGCGGATCCTCCTCCATCCAGACCATTCCTTCAACTTCCATCAAAAGAAATGACGGAGTATGCGGAGGACCTCCTTCAGAAAGGAGCAATAGCGAGAGTCAACAGATTAAAGTTTCAAGGTCGCTTATTCAGCGTGCCAAAGAAAGGCTCACAAAAAAGAAGGGTAATCTTAGACTTGTCCCGCTTAAACTTGGCCATTTGCTGCAACAAGTTCAAAATGCTGACTATCTCGCAGGTGCGGACCTTACTTCCCCATGGGGCCGTCACCACCTCTATCGATCTTACAGACACATACTATCATATCCCCATTGCAAGACACTTTCGCCCTTATCTGGGCTTCAAGATAGGAGATCAAGCATTCTCCTTCAAGGTAGTTCCCTTTGGTCTGAACGTGGCACCCAGGGTGTTCACGAAGTTGGCGGAAGTAGTCGGCCAACAACTGAGGTCTCAAGGGATAATGGTAGTAGCGTATCTCGACGATTGGTTGATTTGGGCTCCAACAGTCGAGGAATGTCACAAAGCCACTCTGAAAGTAATCCAGTTCCTAGAGTATCTGGGGTTCAAGATAAACAGAACAAAGTCAAGACTCACTCCAGAGTCCAACTTTAGTGGCTGGGCATTCAATGGAATCTATTCCTCCCATCGAACTCTGTCGATTCCAATCAGCCAAGAGAAAAGAAATAGCGAAGTCAGTAAAGCAATTTCTCAAAGCACAAATATGCTTCAAGGAGAAGCCAGGAAAGAATCCTGGGTTCCCTCCAATTTGCCTCAGTGACAAACATCTTGATGAAAGCCAAACTGAAAGACCTAACCAGAATCTGGCGCTCACGAGCAAATGTCAGATCCAGGGACAAGTTGTCATCAATACCACAGATTCTACGGAATCGTCTGCACCCTTGGGCAAAATTGAAGAACCTGTCCATATCAGTACCCCTTCATTTTCCTCCTCCGGGGATTACCATCCACACAGACGCTTCATTAAGCGGCTGGGGAGGATATTCTCAGTTCAAGAAGGTTCAAGGAACCTGGTCACCTCAGTTCCGCCAGCTTCACATAAACGTATGGAAGCGATGGCGGTGGTTCTTGACTCTGAAGAGGTTACGTCCGCCAAAGAACTCTCACCAAAAGTTTAGTTCTGGACAGCGCAGTGGTAGTCCATTGCGTAAACAGGGGAGGCTCCAAGTCAAGACATCTGAATCATGTCATGGTAGCCATCTTCTCCCTGGCGGACAAGTTCAGTTGGCACCTCTCCTCCACCCATATAGCTGGAGTGAGAAACGTCATAGCAGATGCTCTATCCCGCCTCAGTTCCTCTGGAGTCGGAATGGTCACTGGACAACAGTTCGTTCCGATGGATTCTCCGGATGGTTTCCAGTAGATCCTCCAAGTTAGAATCTATTCGCATCTCAAGTGAACCACAAACTTCCAAGTTATGTGGCCCCCAACCTGGACCCTCTGGCCTATGCCACGGAGTCCCCTGTCCATAGATTGGAACAACTGGGAGAAGATTTATGTCTTTCCTCCAGTGAATCTTCTCCTGAAGGTACTGAACAAACTCAGGACGTTCAAGGGTCAAGTAGCTCTAGTAGCCCCAGACTGGCCGAAGAGCAACTGGTACCCTCTGATTCTGAACTGGGTCTTCGTCCTCTTCGGATTCCCAATCCCAGGCTCTCCCAGTCAGTACAAACGAAAGACTGTGTTCGATTCATCAGGAATTCTCAAAACCCTAACTTTATGGACTTCATGAAGTTTGCGGCTAAAAGAGATGCAGATATCGATCCACGAAATATTCTTTTCTTGGAATCTGATAAAAGAGATTCAACTTTGAGACAGTGTGATGCTGCAGTCAAAAAGTTGGCAATCTTCCTGAGAGAATCAGACATTAGAATCATGACAATCAATTCAGCTATATCCTTTTTCAGATCTTTATTCGAAAAAGGCTTAGCAGCTAGCACTATTACGACAAACAAGTCAGCCTTGAAGAAGATTTTTCAACTCGGTTTCAACATAGACTTGACAGATTCTTACTTCTCGTCTATTCCCAAGGCTTGTGCTAGACTTAGACCTTCAGTAAGGCCTACGTCAGTGTCGTGGTTCTTGAATGATGTTCTAAAGCTGGCTTCAGAAACAGACAATACGACATGTTCATTTATAATGCTCTTAAGGAAAACTCTATTTTTATTAAGCTTGGCTTCAGGAGCTAGAATTTCAGAACTGTCGGCGTTATCCAGAGATCCGAATCATATAGAATTTCTTCCCTCAGGGGAAGTTCTACTTTCCCCGGATCGTAGCTTTTTAGCAAAGAATGAGGATCCTTTGTTGAGGTGGGAACCGTGGAAGGTTATACCCCTTCCGCAAGATGTTTCTCTTTGTCCAGTATCGACCTTACGAGCCTTTCTGTCCAGGACATCCCTCATCCTCTTCGGGTCCTCTCTTTAGGAGAGAAAAGGTGGTACTTTATCATTAAAGGTATCAGGCAACAGATCCTGTACTTTATTAAACAAGCCAACCCTGATTCCTTCCCTAAAGCTCATGATGTCAGGGCAGTTGCCACCTCAATTAACTATTTCCAACACATGAATTTGATGATTTGAAAAAGTATATGGATGGAAATCGCCGACTGTATTTAAGCGTCATTACTTAAAGTCCTTGGAATCTGAAATTTTCAGCAGTTGCGGCGGGTAACATAGTTTCCCCCGACTCTGCTTAATCTTAAGTTGAAGATCCAGATCTCCTTTCTACCTATCTCAGTCAACAGTTTGTCTATACCTACCATGTTCATCTACGTCTACCTTGAGTCTTAGCTGCTCTTGTGATGGTACAGTGGGTGTCCTTTATTTTTTTGCTAGGGTCACCCACAATTGATTGTTTATAATGATCTCTATGATGTGGTCCCCTTATTTTTATGCTAGGGTGACACATCTCCATTTACAATGGTTATGGGTTTTGTCTATTAAGATCTATAAATTTATTTACCATATACATGGTATAAAATTTATTTACTATATTGTATTCTAAGTTTGTTCAGAATCATTTTATTTATTATAATTGCTTTATATTTACTATGGTATGTAATAAGTATACACAGATGTAAGTTCAACATATATTCCAGTAAGCCCTGTACATATATGTTAACTTTAAGCTAATCTTAAGTATTTTCTAAATTGTATAAACAATTGTGTATATATATATTTTCTTGCAATTATAATAATCTTTTTTATTTTAAGTTTTATTGAGACCTTATTTATTTTCATTTACAATCTTGTGCTAATTCTCTGGTACGATTTCGCGCAGCGACACGAACTGAGACCCAGAAAAGGGATTTTGACGTGAAGGAAAAATCTATTTCTGGGTCGATTGGTGGGCGTGGTCGCCCCCAGCGAAATCCCACCCTACCCATCCCTGCGCTCAAGATTGTCTGCTAACTTCAGGATGGCCACCAGAGGCGCAGCAGTCGGTAGCGTGGGGTGGAGTAGTAGTAGTTGCTGCCCATTCTGTGGGTCGGCTCCCCTCTTGTGGGGGTTTTGTCGTAGGAGATTTCTATTGGTAAGTGGTTCATGGTAGTGGTCTCACTCGCCCTAGTGTTCATACCGACGCCCTCTTGGAGGGTGAGCGAGTCAGTTATACTGACCTTTTTCTTTATTTTATTTATTCTCTGGTATTTGTTAGTTCATTTACCTTAGAAATAATGGATTAAAGGGATATTTCGCTGGGCGACACGAACCAATCGCCCAGAAATAGATTTTTCCTTACGTCAAAATCCTTTTATTATTACGTTACGTATACGTATGTTTCATTATAGCTGTCAGTAACTTGGTATCTCCATTAGGTAAAGATAGAATAAAGAATAGAAATGAATGGTTATTATACTGTTTGGTAGTTTCATTAGTTGAAGAGAGATACTAATGAAAATTTATGGCTTACTGTGTGCTAGGAAAAATGATTGCTTGGCGTTCGTTCGGTACTCGTAAGACGGGTAAGAGCTGAATGTAAACAATCGATTGGAAGGTTTTTTGTTTGTTTGTTTGTGTATTATAGTTAATGATTAATTAATAATTATTTGAAATGAGTACATACTGATTATACATTTTATTGGCATATTCTAAGCTTTTAGCTCTTAGGTTTAGATGTCAGAATCATAGACTAGGCTACAGTAGCAACCGCTAACATAGGCTAGGCTTATTGCTAAGGGACATATGCTAAAGTCCTAATATATGCAGTAAAAATGGGGTTGAACATTACATGCAGTTGAATATTACTCAAGTATGTACAGTATTTTGCCTTTTTGGAGTCCTATTTCTTCCGTCGGATCGGCGTCGTAACCCTAGAACATGTGTTGTAGGCCTGGAAATATAATTTACTGGGGTGTTTTTGGAGAGCTTGGAATGGATTAGTCATTTTACATGTAAAATGTGGTCCAAGATACGAAAACTTCATGATACGAAGGGCGCCTCGGAACGGATTAATTTTGTATCTCGAGGTACTACTGTACTAATTGAAAATGTCATGTGACAGCAGACACAGAATCCCTCTTTATTCTTCTTCTTGGGGTTCGGCCTCAAAGGAGAATAGTAGTGAATTGGGAAGAAGTGATAGTCATTTGCTGACGATTACCACTCATAATTACATGATTGTGATCTGTTGGGTGTACTTGACTTGGCTAAGCCAGTCTGGCTCTGCTGAATCGAGTGCTCGGCTCTACCGAATGAACTTTCTGCTCTTTATCAGTTCAGCTCACTTGACTCAGCTCGGCCTGTACTGGTTGGCCGAGTCGAGTACTTGGCTCTGTTGAATGAACTCTCTACCCTCTGCTCTCCCTTGAGGAAGCATTTGTTCCTACATGAATTACAAACCCTTGGTCCTTTATATCATGAATTACTTTACGGCAAAGTTGGAACATGGCCATTGAATTCTTGAACAAGGTAGTTAGGCAGTAACTACTGTCTGGTAGGTGGGTAGACATGCTTGCCTGCCTGGATGTAAACACTCCACTTTGCTTTCGGCCGTCTTCTGTTAAAGACGTATGTTTGTGAGCTCTTGCTGACTAGCTGTTAATCAGGATTGCCCAGTGGGATCTTTCTTATATTGTTTTTAGTATTTTGAATGTATTGAGTTTGATATTAATAATTACATTGGAACCTCGACATACGAAAGTTCCTACTTATGAAAAATCCAAGTTACGAAAGCAAAGACGAAGATTTTTTTGCCTCTGTATACGAAAATAATTCAAGTTGCGAAAGGGTAAAGTCCAAGATTTGCCCGGACCAGTGAGAACAATCTTAAAACTCGCGCGCTGCCAACTGAGTAGACTCGCCACCATCCTCCCGCTCTCCCATTGGTTCCTGATGCTAGTCACCGCCATAAGATCCTGCTCTCCTATTGGTCAGCATCATGCCTCTATGTAAAGGCGTTCCTTGACCATTTTTTGCGGCAGCGTTATTGTAAACACTGGAATTCGTTCGTTCTCATATACATATGTATTTCGTTTGTTAACGCAAATTCATGTTAGTGATTTCGCTTTCATTGCACTGTAAGTTACTTTATCGTGTTGTGCGTAAACTTAATTACTTATGTTATTAGCCATGGGTCCCAAGAATGTTGCTGAAGTTCACAGAAAGAAGAGGATACTTTCTATGGAGAATGAAGATGGAGATAATCAAGAAGTGTTAATGTTTTCTGCCATTTGTTAATGTGTTTCGTAAAGTGTAGTGGTAATTTTTCTGCAATTTTTTAATGTGTTTTGTAAAGTGTTTATGTTTTCTGCCATTTGTCCCCCTCCTCTGTTGCCAATTTTGGAGATCGCCTCACTCGAAAGGTAAGGTTCCACATTTTACTACATGTGTACGCACATGTAAGTAAAGTATTTCTTGTACCATGTACACTAATACACTTTATTTACAGGTACGTACTACAATAAAGGTTATGTTAGGTATTGAATGGTCCAAATTGTTGTACTATTTCATTGTTTATTGCTCAATTTAGCTTTATTATAAAATTTACTGTGGTGTTTTTGTAGGGCTTGGAACGAATTAGGCAATTTACATGTAAAACGTAGTTCAAGATACAAAAAAATGAGGTTACGAAGGCTGCTTTCGATTGTATTAATTTTGTACCCTGAGCCATTAC
This sequence comes from Macrobrachium nipponense, assembly GCF_015104395.2. Classification (NCBI taxonomy): domain Eukaryota; kingdom Metazoa; phylum Arthropoda; class Malacostraca; order Decapoda; family Palaemonidae; genus Macrobrachium; species Macrobrachium nipponense. The sequence continues at coordinate 16,902,889 of NC_061096.1, forward strand.
TGTAATTGGCTTTAATAATTAAAATACAAACCCACTTTTTGTGATAAGCCTTGCTAGTCGTCTTTCCCCTTTATGTGTTAAGGGTTGGCGGCAAGTGTGTATCTACACCCTTATCATTTATTTTCACCCTTTAGTGTCAGGGTAGGACAGTATATGTATTTGACATTTACGCTTATGCTTTGGAGAATTAACCCTTAAATGCCGAAGCGGTATTTTAAAAATCGTCTCCCGTGTGCCGGCGGCGTTTGCGAGTGAGCGCCGAAGCGGAAAGAATGTTTTTTTCAAAAAATCACAGCATGCTTAGTTTTCAAGATTGTGAGTTCATTTTTGGCTCCTTTTTTTTTGTCATTGCCTGAAGTTTAGTATGCAACCATCAGAAATGAAAAAAATATTATCATATATAAATATTGGAATATATGACAGTGCGAAAAAAAATTTCATTTATAATTGTATACAAATCGCGCTGTGAGCAAAACGGTTAAAGCTAACGAGTTAATTTTTGTTGTTGTATTGTACAGTATTGCGATCATTTTGGTATATAACACATTGTAAAACGATCAAGACAACACAGAGAAAATATTATCACAAAATGATGCATGAATTCGTAACACGCAGACGTAAAAAAAAGCTGTTTTAAAAAATTCACCATAAATCGAAATATTGTGCTAGAGACTTCCCGTTTGTTGCAAATTGAAGGTAATTGATTGAATATTACTAGACTGTAAGTGTTGTTGCTTACAATTGCAGTTTTCGACCATTTCGGTTGAGTTAAAGTTGACCGAAGGACGAACTTTTTCTATTTATCGTTATTTATATGAAAATATTTCAAAACTGATAAAAGCTACAACCATAGGTTGTTTTTTGTTGTATTCTACATGAAATTGCGCACATTTTCATCTATAAAACTTTATGTAACGGCTAATTTAAAATGGTGCAAACATTACGACAATAGGACGAAAAAATGTATGATTTTTTCGGAAGAGTTACTGCGCGGACGTAAGGAAAAAATGTATTTAATAAATTCACCATAAATTGAAATATTGTGCTAGAGACTTCCAATTTGTTGCAAAATAAAGGTAAATTATTAATATTACTAGAATATAAGAGATTTAGCTTACAATTGCGTTTTTTTACCATTTCAGTCGAGTCAAAGTTGACTGAAGGTTGATATTTTTTGGCACTAATCGTTATTTATATGAAAATATTTCAAAACTGATAAAAGCTACAACCATGGGTTATTTTAGTTGTATGCTACATGAAATTGTGCACATTTCCATATATAAAACTTTATGTAATGGCTAATTTAAAATGGTGCAAACATTACGACAATCGGACGAAAAAATTTCTGATTTTTTCGGAAGAGTTACCGCGCGGACGTAAGGAAAAAGTTTTTTCATAAATTCACCATAAATCAAAATATTGTGCTAGAGACTTCCATTTTGTTGCAAAATGAAGGTAAATTATTTAATATTACTAGAATATAAGAGTTTTAGCTTACAATTGCATTTTTCGACCATTTCGGTAGAGTCAAAGTTGACTGAAGGTTGAAATTTTGGCACTTATCATTATTTATATGAAAATATTTCAAAACTGATAAAAGCTACAACAATGAGTTGTTCTTTGTTATATTCTACATGAAATTATGCATATTTTCATACATAATACTCCATGTAACGGCTAATATAAAATGGTGCAAAAATTATGTCAAAGTGACAAAATCATTTCTGAGATGTGTCGCTGATACTTTTTAGTGCGAGAAGAAAGAAATTCGCGCTTGCGCGCCTGGGTAACAATTGTAAACAAAACAACGCCTTGATCCGTGAGCTCCCAGCATCCCCCAAGGCATGTGATTCAAAAGTTTTCGCCTAGTAGGCCTATAACTATTTTTCCACGAATTTAAAAAAAAAACTTTTTATATCGATGTACCACACATCCAATCGGCACCCAACAGACAATTTATATCAACGTTTAATACGTCCAATTGGCGTTAAAGGGTTAACAAGAGGAAATTTGTATTGCCCTTTTTTTTTCCTCCCGGTATTCCCTCTTCTCCTTCGCCCTTTTTGGTAGCTTATTGGAGGGGGGGTCCACATGTGTTTTTGTTGTTTGAGGGATCTCCTTTCATTTTGGAATACAGTGCTCTTAGATGCGAGAGGAGTATCCTTTTTAATCATATTTTCTTCTACAGGTTAACAGTGAGCATTAATAGGTTACACCAGTAGATGGTTGAATATCTCTTCTTGTTGGCTATCCTAACCGCAGAATTGTACCTGCAACTTGTTAGCATGCTGTAACATTAGCCCTCGAGTGTGTGTTCTGTTCCCCTGCTGAAAATCATATTAATTTGCCGCTGTTATTTTGGAGTTTCATCACTGGATAGCGTCTATTCAGTGGCCCTATGATTATTAACTACTGCTGGTGACTGTGCTTTGTCCTATAGAAGAAGTCTTGTGGAAGTTGGCAAAGAAGTCAAGAAGGAAGAGAGCTTGTCAAGTGTCGTCATCATCCTCTTCATCTTTGTCATCTTCATCGTCTTCTTCAACTTCCTCTCCTTTGACTTTTAAGGCTCCCCTGCTGAAGGAGAAGGTAGTCTCCCCCTGCCCTAAGAAGTCTTGTCACGGGACTTATAAGGGTCTGCCTCCTTGAACTGAGGTGGCAGTTGGGTCGTCGGTTGGCTCTCTTGTTTCTTTGGGAAAAGGAACTGTCACACTTAACCTAGGTTCTAGTGTGTCAGGAGCTGTAGAAGTGCAAACTTTGGTTTTCACACTTCTTCTGCTAGTCCTAGAGGTTCTTCCTCTATGACTAGTTCCGTGTCCATTGCTCGCTTACGAGCTTCCCCGAGTGCATGCAAATCTGAGGATTCGCCTGCATCCAGAGTCATTAACGCTGAGTCCGCTTGGTTCCAAGGGTTGACATGACGGTCTCGCAAGACTGTACACTTGGTGAGACTGGTAGGAGGTTGCCTGTTCAGTCCTCCTGAGAGGTTTTGACCTCGAAGGGGACTGGGATGCATCAGGAGGACAGTTCCAGCTCTCTCCAGTCAGTTGCTTGATCAACTACACCCAGGCCACAATCATGTTTGCATGACCAACTGGTCTTGGTGGCGGCGAGCATATCTTCTGCCATATGAGAGTTTTGTAACCCTCCTCAGGAAAGCGTTACTCCAGGCCGTGTTCCAGCTTTGCTGTAAGTAATTTATGTAGTAAAGGACCTCAGGTTTGTTTAGCTTTGCAAAATACAATTTACTTTTAAAAATTGAAATTTTTTCTAGGATGCTTTCTACTGGCATCAAGGCTAAGAATGTCAGGTTCTGTAGGAACAGTGTTAGCAGGATGTTGATTTTTGAGGAGATAGGCAGTTTGTCACCAGTTGCAGCAGAATGAAGTGCGATCTTTAGAATAGATGCGGGGAAAGTAGGGATACTTGGACGAATTTAAGCTCAATTTGTAAGTATTGGAGAAGAAGGGAAGACGATAGATTGCAAAAGTAAATAGGTCAGGTCATCAACCTGTCTTTTTCCCCCCCTTCTCCAGGTCCTTTATCTGTAGTTATTCTTACTCATTCCATGCTTTTTCCTTTGTTAATACTACTCTTATCTAGTACAGAAACTTCCTATCCAAGGTCAATTGTGGGCCCAAGTAGAAAATGGTATCCTACATCAGGGTGTTTTGTGATGTATTGCTGCACTTACCCATCTATAGGCTTTTCCTTTCACTTTGCTATAGTTTGCTCTTTAGGGTGACCCATATTATCTCTCGGGTTTGCAGTTAATGAAGTTTTTCCTCTTTTTAAAACTGTTTCCAACTTAATTATCATAAGTTTTGCATGAATCTCATAATAAATCAGAAAATTACAATACAGTGGACCCCCCCTATTTGCGAGGGGTGCGTTCCAGACACCCCTGCGAATAGCTAAAATCTGTGAATACTTAGAACCCCTATAAAAACGTTTAAGAACTGCCTATATTTTGTTATTCAAACTCGAGAAAAAGCCATTAGAAATGCTTATATGTACCTAATTCCCTTGGTTCACAATGACAGATTGCCTCATTTTCTGTTCCTTCCGTTATGGAGTTTGTTATCAACGACCTTCAAGAGTTACTGCTTTGCCCTGTCAGACCACTACATTTTTATCTAAAAAGGACTCATGACATAGAGCCTAGGTGTCGTAGACTTTTTATTAGCACAAACCAGGCCAAGAAAGATGTGTCCTAGAATACCTTTTCGCTTAGCTACATGAGGTGCTTAGGCATTCGAGAAGAACTTGTCTGTTCATAGGATTTTAAATTTTGGTTCCTGCCTTTATCAGACCACTTTCATTTTCTTCTACCTGAAGGATATTACCCATAGGTCCTTGGACACTTTTTCCTTGGGTCTGGTGGTGGCTGCTCAACAAGTGTGGCGCATCCAGTGCCCCCTGCTGGGACAGTTCATATCTTGCCTGAGATGATAGTTTGGATTAAGGTATGGGTGAGATGACTGGTCTTCTTTCCCGTCTCTCCTTCAATAACTGTGGGCGGTTTGAAGAATAAACACATCATACGCTGGAACTGGCTTGATACAGGTGAGCATTGCAGTCACACTGTTACAGCACTTTTTATGTTCCATACATCATATACATATGCTTCTCAGTAGCTTCAACTCTTGTCTAAGCAAGGGAGGTGGGGAGTGGTGACAAACCTGTTTCATGTGGCTGACATGGTTTGTTGCTTGACTAGATATAGCTCTCTTTGACTTGCTTATACACATGCAATGAATCTAGAGATGTATTGTATATAAACCCAGTGGGTGGGTGTTAGATATCCCCATATCTAACATCTCAAAGGCTTAGGTCCTTTTCTTTTGAATCCTCATTTCTAAAAGGAATGATCAGGTGTGCCAAACCTCCAGTCAGTTCAGGATTCTCATACTTCTATCCAAGTGTGGGTCTATCCTAATGTTAAGAAGGTTTGTTCCATGTGTGAACAAATGACAAATTTGTTCCTACACTATATACAACCCATGGTCCTTTACATAAGGGAATTACTTTCAGCATAGCTGTTAAATTTTTTAACAAGGCAGTAACTACCGTCTGGTAGGCGGGTAGGCCCACCTGCCCGGATGTAAACACTCCACTTTGCCTTCGGCCGTCTTCCAATAAAGACGTATTTTTGTGATCTCTTGCCGACTAGCCGCTAATCATTTTCCTGGTGGGATCTTCAATTTTTTATTTTTTGAATAAATGTATATACCATGTTTGATATTAATAATTAATTGGATTTAATAATTAATAGGCAAACCCACTTTTTGTAATAGTCTTGATAGCCACCTTTCTACTTTGTGTTAAGGGTCGGTGGCTTATTTGTACATATTTTCGCCCTTTAATGTTAGGATGAGACATGTATTCGGGAGTATCCTTATTACTTTAAATCATATTTTCTTTCTTTTACAGGCTAACAGTGGGGAGCAAACCCCTGCTGGAAATCATATTCATTTACCACTGCTATCCTGGAGTTACGTCACTGGACAAAGCCTTCACTGCTGCCCTGTGATTATTAATTCTATTCCTGCTGGTAAATATACCCCATCCTGTAGAAGAAGTCTTGCAGAATTTGGATAAGTCGAAGAGGAAGAGAGCTCGTAAAGTGTCATCATCTTCCTCTTTGGAATCATCATATTTTTCATCAGCCTTCACCCCTTCAACTTATAATAGTCCCTGCCGAAGAAGGAGAAGGTAGTCTTCCCCCCAAAGAAGTCTCGTCACGGGGGACTTCTAAGGGTCTGCCTCCTCAAACTGAGGAGGCAGTTGGGTCTTCCGCTAGCTCTCCTGTTCCTTTGGGAACGGGAACCGTCACGCTGTCCCCAGGGCCTAGCGTGTCGGGAGCTGTAGAAATGCAAACTTCGGTTCGCACTTCTGCTGCTGGTCCTAGAGGTTCTGTCCCTAAGACTAGTTCCGTGTCGGGCACTTGTTCGCAAGTCCTAAGTGCATGTAAATCTTTGGATTTGTGTGCATCCAGAGTCAGTGACGCTGAGTCCGCTCACAGTCATGACTCGTGCACAGAGCGGAAGAAAGGAGTGAGTCGCTCAGGTGACTCGCGCCTTGCCAGTGATCGCTCTTGCAGTGATTGCTTGGTTCCCAGGGTTGACGTGACAGTCCCGCAGGACCGTGCACGCAGAGACCGGTACAGGCTCCCCCATTCGGTCCTCTTTAGAGGTTTCAGCCTCGACGAGGACTTGGACATGTCGGAGGACGATATTGGCTCTCTCCAGTCAGGTGTATGCTCAGCCCACCCATATGACAGTCATGTTCACGTGATCGACCGGTCTCGGTAGCAGCAAACGTTTCGCCTGCCTTACGAGAGTTTCGTAACCCTCCTTGGGAAAGGGATTTCTCCAGACGATAACGATTTTCTATACTCGCGGAGCGACCATCACTAAAGGGTGATGGCTGCCCGTGACTCGCTTCTCCTGCTAGTTCCGCTAGCAAGGCGAGTGAGAGGCCCAGTCTTCCTCCCCTATTCCCTCTACTTCCTATGGCTACACTGGGAGGGGTGATGTGAATAGGAGGGATCCTGCAGAGTGCTCTCCGTAGGATTCAGCGTCGTGGTACTACTTTCCTGGAGGGACCTTAGGGTCCTACTGGACATATGTCTGCATCGTTGAGGAAGGATCTTATGTCAAAACTGGAGACTATGTCTCCATGGCTTTTTCTGTCCTTTGGATGGATTTCAATTCGCAGTCCCCCATGGGTTCTTGCGTTTTGGGAGCCTCAATTCTATATTTTATTGAATTGTATTCTCATTCCAGTCTTAAATGCTCACATTTAGGACTGGTTTTTATGCCTGTTCCTCCTTGATTTCTATGAGAGTTGAGAAGGGGCCCCACCCCGATGATCATTTGACGAAATTTGGGTGTCTCACCAAGCGCTTAAAATTCTTCGGAATTTGTAGCACTCTCCAAGTGTTTTGATCTTCTATGGTCTGCAAACACTTGGGCAAGACGAGAATTTCTGGTAATTGTTACTACGATAACCGGGAATCTCGCTGAATGCTCAAATTCCTTGGAATTTCTGGCCTTCTCAGTGTTTTATGATTTTTCTGTAATTTTCAAACACTCGGGAGAGACAGACATTCCTAGTAATTGTTATGAAAATTGGGAGTCTCTCTAAGCCATTAAATTCCTTGGAATTTCTAGTGTTTGCAGGGTGATTTGGTTTTCTGAGATTTCCAAACACTTGGGCAATAGGTATTCCCAATGATTATTACAATAATCGTGAGTCTCGCTGAGTGCCTGGATCCCTTGTTTTTGTTGGCGCTCGCCAAGTGCTCAGCTTCATCATATAGCCGAGTACCAGGGTGAGAAAAGGCTCGCCCAATTATTGTCATAAAAGAGTCAGGTTTTTCTTGCCGAGCGTGGGAATTCTTACGAATTCTAATACTCGCCAAGTGCTCACTATTACGTGTGCTTTGGTGGCGAGACAAGTCTTTACCAGTACAGATGAGTCTGCTCCTTAGTCTGGTTTGGAGTTATGTAGAGCTTGGAACTGCATGCAACACCTTCTGGGTGAATGGTCAAGTACTGTCCTTGTGTATTGGACCTTAGGGTCCGAACACATAGGACAGCAGACACAGAATCCCTCTTGTTCTTCTTCTCAGAGCTTCAGCCTCGAAGGAGAACAGTTAATTGGGAAGAAGTGATAGTTCTTCGTTGGCAATTACCACTCATAATTATGTAGTGGTGATCTGCTTAGCTCGCTCGGCTCGGTTCGACCAGACAGCTCAATCTGCCAATCTGAGTGCTCGGCTCTAATGAACGAACTCTCTTCTCTTGATTGGTGTGGTTCCTTGCTATAACATAACACCCTCTCTTCCCATGTTGCAGCAAGTTTTCAAGGGGCCATCTTTCGTCTTCATCATCTGATACTTCCTAACCTCCCTCTTCAAAGGTTTCCACGTCCTGAGAAGAGGAAGGTATTTTCTGTCCCTTAAGAAGTCTTGCTTCGAGACTTCTAAGGGTCTGCACTCATTCCATGGAGAGGAAGTAATTAGCTATCTCTTTCCGGAGCAGGAACCTGGATGCTATCCACAAATATGGTGTCTCGGGAGTGCCAGGAGTTCGAACCCAGGTTCATTCTCCTGGTTCCAACGGTGGTGCTCATGGAACAGGGTTGCATCAGGTAAACTCGTGTACGGGCGTGTCCGAGTGTATAACCCCCCAATGGGGGTCGTACATCCACAGTCAGTGCTAGGTAGTCTTCTCTCCATCATGATAGTGATGTAGGATGAGAGAAGGGACTGAGCCACGTTGGTGGCTCGGAATGAACAAGGAAATAAGAGGAATTCTGTGGAATCTACTCCTTGGTTCAATCTTAGGATCTTACCGAACATATGTGAATCTGTTTAGGATGGATAGCTCCAAGAAGTTTGAACGCCTCTCCAGTGCTATTGTTTTGGGAACAACCAGTTCGACTTGAACTAGTCATCTTCGGTATCCTGTTATCACCGTAGAAGTCTCCCTTTGAGAAAACTTCACCTTCGCTCTCTTCATTAGAGAAGGAAGGAGTTCTGCTTCCAGTCCTTATTCTTGTCCCTCAAATGAAGAAGAATTAGGCTGGAGTGCAATTCACAGGAACCTACAAATATATTAGTATATTTCACTCGCGACATGCTTCTGTTATCAGTTGCATTGTTTGAGTAGTAGGCGCATATGTACCTGTAAGTTAACTCTTCTGGTATGTGACTGAGACGAATAGTATCTTCTCTTAATTACCCTGGAACTCAGGACAGCCTTCGGGCCTCCCAAGAGTTAATGGTTTTGATTTTGAGATAACTAGTGGTATTGTTCCCATCAACACCACAGCATTTGCATTATCACCGAACAAGAGGGTTTTCTTCCCTCCCATTTCGGTTAAAATGCAGATTCTTGAGTGTATCTTTTTTGTGCTCGATGGTTCTAGCCGAATGCATTCCTTCATGGACTGCTCTACCAGGCAACTCAGGATGATAACAAGTTGAGCGAGCAGTGTATGGCGCTGTCTCAGTACTGCTTGCTTTCTGAGATTCTTTTTGGTTTGGTGTTGTTTCTCCTCTGTCAGGGATTGACTACCCATTTGAATCTGCTAGGCAATCACAGACTTAGGTCTCTGGTTGGCTAGAATTCTCGCATACGTGTATGCCCATCTCTCCTGCACCGTAATTACCGTTGCAAGAATTTTTAGACAGAGATATAGCTCATTAGACTCGTTATCATCTTTCTGTTTACCCCACAGTATAACAGAAGTCTGTAGCCTAGTCTTCTGCTTCATCGCACCTGCCCCATTGGCCACTGCGATGACGCAGAATGATATTCTTCAGACAGTTTGAGTTTGTCTTCTAATATACATTTCCTGATTCGTAAGGTGTTCAATTATTCTTTGTTCACTCCGAATTGTAAATGAATAACGGAAGACTTTGCCTGTTCCCGCCCTACTAGCTCTGCTTCCAAAGTGAATATACTAGGAACGTCCCCCCAGATCCAACCCACGAGAAGTGGTTCTTCAGGCAGTACAATCCCTGTGTTTTCATTACTGAAAGACTACGCTTTCATTGCAAACTCCGACTTTCTCACCGAGCAGCAATGAAATGGCGGATTAGCTTTTTCAGTCCTCTGTAAAACAACAGGGATTAAAGCCGTCTTCACTGGTTGGGTGTCATCGATGGGACTTTTTTTTATGATCAGAATCTTGAGAGTTTACTTCTTTCGATTCAACTGTGAAGACGTTTCAACTACTGATGAGAAACTTCTGAATTGCCATTACAGGAACCTCGGTCTCTAGAAGGCAGTTGACTATTGTCTGTCTCTAGAAGGCAATTGACTATTGTCTGATGTGCGCATGCCTCATGAGAAACATCTTATCATCTCTCAACATCGTTGGTGAAAAAGATAGATGATTTGTATGGTTATTCTTGGCCAAACCCTTCAACTGGTGGGTGTCATGTTGTGACCATGTCTTGGATGCGTGACAGTGCAGTCAGTTGGCATCTGTGGACGAGTCCCGAGTCCATGATCTGCGCTGTGGACTTTGTAATGGTTGATCCAGATCAGTCATTACTTTGTCTAATTGGTGTGTTGTTGTACCCATGAAGGATCGACACCCATCATTGAGTGTCAGTGTCTTTATCCGCTGTGGACTGCCATTGCAGAAGTGTCCAAGGACACGTCTTCCTCCAAGTGTTACGAGATCGTGAGAGACTTCTCTGCAGTTGGATAGTCCGGTGGATGGGTACTTTTCATCACTCCGAAGAATATGTAGGACCGGAAGATATATCAGGTCTCATTGCGACCATGTTTATATCTTTCTTCCTTCAGGTCTGCCCACAGGTCCTTGAAACCTCCTTTCCATGGACCGGTGGTGGATGCTTGCAGGTTGTGTTTGCTTGCCCGGTGCCTTCAAGAGGACAAGTTGCATCTTGCCTATGGTGTGCAGTTCTAAAGGTAAGAAGGATGTGAGAGTGACTGACTTCTGCATCTTCCCCACCTCATCCTACTCCTCTTCTTTCTGGTTGAGGATAGGACTCGAACTTATACTGGTTGGTCGGGCGATTGATGCAGTAAGCTTACACATCGAGCTTCCTTTCTATTTTTCTTATCAGAATCATTGAAGCCATCCTGCTCCTTCCTCTAGCAAGGGGAGGAAGGAGACTGGCAATAATGCAAACTTTTCCCAGAACTTTGCATTAATGCCTCCGGCTCTTAAAATACTCTTCCCAGCCCTTTTTCAGATGAGTTACAATTCCTCACTCATTTTGAAAAAGCCCAGAAGTCTGACTCGATCATGCAGCTCCTATACTCCGATTAAGTTGCCCAGGTGTGCAGAACTCCAGTCGGTTGTAGAGGCTCACTCACATTCCACTCACCAATCAGTGAGTCTTCCTTATGTAAAGGACTGAGGGTTTGTACATCGTGTAGGAACAAATCACAGTTTTTGAAAGTAAAGTGTATTTTTCCTAACTACACAAACCTGAGCTCCTTTACATTTTGCCCACCTCATGCCACCCCTCAATCTGAACCTGGGCCGAAAGGCAAAGAGTGTTTACATGCGGGCAGGCAGGGGCCTACCAGACGGTAGTTACTGCATAACCACCTTGTTCAAGAATTTAACGGCCATAATTCCAGCTATGCTGAAAGTAATTCTCTTATGTGAAGGACCTCAGGTTTGTATAGTTAGGAGAAATACAATTTACTTAAAAAATTTTTGATTTTTTATTAATTTGTATTTTTCATAGCTAACAAACCTGAGGTCTTAACTTTGACTTCCCACCTCTAGCCACTCCTTTTATGTCCTATCCTGGATTGTAAGAAAGATTAAATGCGTCACTAGGTTCAAGCATGTTATTATTATTATAAAGTTAAGATTTACCAGCCCAATGAGTCTAACCAGACTCTTACAGTGCTGGCCCGAAATAATTCGGGAGGAAATTATTTAAAAAATACGCTCATACAATGTTATGTCTAAAACATGGAATGATATGGAATGAAGTTAATGAATTATAATAAATTAATGATAAATGAGGGGATTAAGTGATATATGAGGTTGGAATTAAAAATATGAATTGAACTTATAAAAGACTGAAATAGATAAAAATGACAAAAGTCATCTATTTAAAATGGTATATGTTAAATCTTATTAATCAAATTAGTCTTTTTTAAAAATATTAATACTCTATATAAAGAAAAATTATCTGATTCTGATAGTATTTCTGATAATGATTTATTGCCTAAATATAAATTTCTTTCTCTATTAAAAATTAGGCATTCACATAAAATATGCTTGACTGTTAAAATTGTATTGCACACATTGCAATGAGGGATGTTCCCTTGTGGAGTTGCCTCTGACTTGCTTCCCCCTCAGCTACATATTGGATGTCAGATTCCTTTCATTTACAGTTTTTTTTTTTTGTTTTTGACTGGTTTCTAGCTGGTACCACAAGATTTTCCTACTGTTAAGACTGAAGGTTTGTTAGCTATGAAAAATACAAATTATTTACTGTACTTACTTTACTGTTTACACACTTACTATGTCAGTAAAATCCATGAAAAGAAGATCAATATAGCAAATTTTTTCTTCAAATACAAACAAAATATTTTAGTGAGGATCACCACATACAACCATTCATTGGTAAGCTCAAGTACAGTCTATAGTATTGTCGAGTATTAAATAATTAAAAATACTCAATGCTGTAAAAAAAAAAAACTACACAATTGATCAACCTGTAAGCAACTGTGCATTTACAGTTACAGTTAGCCCCTAATTTACCACAAGCCATCCCAATTTTTCTGTTGCACAATATTGTACAAGATAGGCAGTCATGGTGCCTGCTTCACTTCCTGTCACCTTGGGAATCAATCAGCCAGTCAGTATGCAGTATTTAACTCCTCACACCTTGTGCTCTTCTTGCTGAGCATCAGTTATCACTAAGAGCATTTCACCCAAGAATTTTTGCCTGTGTCCAAGTGTGCCAATTGGTCATAATTGAGCCACTACATATAGATCTGAAACAAGGCTGCAGTTAGGCACATCTTCAAAACTGAATATTTATATAGGTACATATAATAATGTCTTACTATGGCTGCATTGGCCATCAATTAATAAGATTTCTAATGATAATCTGTGTTATGCTAGCATGTTATCATCTATCATGCTTTTAGGATAATCACACAATACACCTCACATTCATAACTTTGGTTTATTTATGCCTTTATACATACGGTTTATAAATGTTTTGAATTAAGCTAAAATGCAATACACGAGCATAGTTTTATTCTCAGTCATCCATCTCGTGACTCCATGTATCTTGTCCACTTTGCTTATACGTACAGTTAGATTCAAAAGTCCACCAGTACTTTTGTATGAGTCTTAGAAAGTGACATGGATCTACAATATAGTTATATTACTTTATGGTAATTCATAATACATGTCACCATAGTATATGTTGTTTGTGTCCTTTGAAATATTGAATCTGAATTTTGTTTTCTAATCTTTCACCATGTAAGGTGTAGTCCGTAGAATTATTTTAATATTGTGCTATCATAAATAAATCTATTTACACTAATAGTACTGTGATTCAGTATTTTTTCTATATGTATACTGTATGTGACAATCATACATTTTACTAAAGTACTGTATCATGTATTTCAGGTCCTCACAAGGAGCTCACAAAGTAAAGTACTAAAATCATTTTTGTTATTGTGTAAAGACATAAGTGGGTAACTTTTAATAAACCCTAAGATCATGATGTACACCATATTTCGAAGGAATGAATGTATAAAAATTGTAAGCCACATTAAATTCGTAGTAGTAAAGATATGAACATAGGTCAAATTTATTACATCCTACCCTAGTACTACTTACTACAAGGTGAGTGTTCTGTACCTTTGTGGAAACTGTTTGTTTGACAGGGCATTAAATGCATAGTTAAGAAACTACAGCATCTTTCTTTTCTCTTGCTTGTTTTTTTAGAACTATAATGAAATTATAAAATAAACTAAAAATCATGAAGGTTACACATTTTTTTGCAAACTTAGAAGCCCAAAAATATTTTTATATTTATACTGGTATCAAGATTTCCAGACTGACCAAATGTCAAAAGGTCTGTCTATAGTACTGTGCAATATTGTAAATAGCTTTGGCATTAAAAATAAATTTCTTTTCTTGAGACATGAATCATTTCATTTACCACAACTTTTCAATTGACTGAATGCATTAACTGTTAACTTAGTCATTTTTAGTTGGTGAAACTTAGGCCTTTTAATTGCAGACATATACCCCAAACTTATGCGAGGTTAGGTTCCAGACCCCCTCGCACAAGGGAAATTTTTGCATAAGTTTGGCACGGTCTCTAAAAATGCTAATAGTAAATGCTTACTTCTAGAGCTTGAACACTAAATATGACCCTAATCATTCTCCCAAAGTATTAAGCTAACTTTTAATTTAGCTTAATACATTGGCCTTTAAAAAAAAATAAATGGTTGGTAAAAATATAGGGGGTATGTGAAGATTACATAAGTACTATTTCTCTCTTCTTTCCCCCTTCCGAGTGATCTATTTTTAGAAGTCTTCTCAACCTGTTTTTAAGAAATTGTTTATTCTGTTTCTCTCTGCTCTGAAATTCCTTTTCATGAACTAACAGTGCTTTTTATTGGGACTAATACAACTCTTAGTTATGTGTCTATGTTTTAGAACGCCGCATATATATATATACAGGCGGTCCCCGGGTTACGACGGTTCCGGCTTACGACGTTCCGAGGTTACGACGCTTTTTCTTAAATATTCAATGGAAAAATCCGTCCTGGGTTACGACGCTTGTTCCGAGGTTACGACGCTGACGCTTCCGACGCTCCGAGTTAACGACGCTTTTAAAAAACGCATACTATGATAAAAATCCTTTATAGTTTAGCACAGTATATTAATAAAAATAAGTTTCTGGTTAGATTACAACAAAAATTTTGAGATTATGATGATTTTCGACACTTTTTATGTTGTATTTTTCTATGTTTTTTAGTGACGCCTCATATGCGGAACTAGTTTCCGAGCGAATGAATACATACTAGTTTACATATAACAGTCCAAAAGCGCAAATAATGAAAAAATCATTGCTTGTTTCCAGTAATAATAACAAAACGAAGTTTCTGGTTAGATTACAACGCAAATTCCAAGTATCCAAAGAGAGACATTATCCAGTAATTTGATGAGAGAGAGAGAGAGGAGAGAGAGGAGAGATTCTGTTGAGAGAGAGAGAAGTGAGGAGAGAGAGACGAGAGAGAGAGAGAGAGGAGAGAGAGAAGAGAGGCGTCTTCCGACGCTCCGAGTTAAGGACAGAGAAGTGTTCGTTTCGTTAAACGGCCTCTGACTCATGCCAGTAAATGTTTTGTTGATACTAATAATATAAGCCTATTTAAAGATACGTTTACTTTAATTAGTCTATATGATACGTAAATAGTAATCAACTGTTCTTGTAGCCCTCAATATTTGGCAAAATCGAAGTATCCAAAGAGAGACATTATCCAGTACGTAATTTGATCAGAGAGAGAGAGAGAGACGCTTTGGCAACAATGGTCTCGGGGGTTTTTATAGCTTCCTTCTGCTTGATGATCGTGGATATTGTAGAAGGATTTCGACCATACTCGTTTGCCAAATCGACGATACGAACGCCACGTTCATGCTTTGCTATAATTTCATGTTTTGCTTCCATCGAAATAATTTTCTTGGTTTTTTATCACCTGCTTTGTCTTTAGCTTTGAGACCCATGGTTAATAATAAAATAGACAAAATAACACGAAAAATAGGCGCAAATACAACAAACTAAACAACGTGGTGTTAACATGCAGCACCAACAAACAAACAGACTGAACGCCATTTATCGGTCGCCTATACAACTAACACTCATGCAAAATCGTATCTCAAATATTTCGTTGTATATCAAAGCTTGTATTTTCGCAAATTTTCTGTTATATCTCAAAACATTCGTATATTAGGGCAATCGTATGTCAAGTTTCCAATGTAATTTGATCAGAGAGAGAGAGAGAGAGAGAGAGACGCTTTGGCAACAATGGTCTCGGGGATTGACGTAACGTTTATTTTCTGAACAGATAGGACAGAGAAGTGTTCGTTTCATTAAACGGCCTCTGACTCATGGCAGGAAATGTTTTGTTGATACTAATATATAAGCCTATTTAAAGATACATTTACTTTAATTAGTCTATATGATACGTAAATAGTAATCAGCTGTTCTTGTAGCCCTCAAGATTTTGCAAAATCACTCCAGGTTGTACATAAAACTTCAAGAATGTAGTGTCACCAGAGGATTACAATAGTTTTTACCTTCAAGAACCAGCATTCTTTTATGAAAATAACTCCAGGTTGTACATAAAACTACAGGAAACAACATGTAGTGTAACCAAAGGATTACAAGTAAGGTTTTTATAACTTTTTATTAGTTTAAGACATATTTCCAAGCGTCGTTCCGGCTTACGACGATTTTCGGCTTACGACGCGTCTCAAGAACGGAACCCCCGTTGTAACCCGGGGACTGCCTGTATATGTATATATATATATATATATATATATATATATATATATATATATATATATATATATATATATATATATATATATAGAGAGAGAGAGAGAGAGAGAGAGAGAGAGAGAGAGAGAGAAATTATTTTAGAATTATTAGGGAGAAAAGAGAAATTACACTGGCCTGTGTTTCACCTTATTTTTTTTATACAAAGGTCAAGGGTTTTCCAACTGATTTAGGACCCTTTTTACATGCCGAATTCAAAAATGCATTTCATTTTCCTGGATCAAGTCTAGTTTCTAAGATATACTCTATTTCTATTCCAGCATATTTTTCCAAAATATCACAATTATCCAAGCATTTATGGGCTTTGTTTTTGCAAAACTGGGTTGTCGGTAACCTTTGGCAATTATTGTTATGTCTCTTTTCAGGTCTAGATATATATGAAAATGGATTGGAAGTGTAAAAACCTTCCTAATAGGTTCTGTTACATCTGCGGGCATGTGGTTCTTCCAGGCCATCAAGCAAAAATCACGGATTTTGTGAAGAGGGCATATCAAGCTTACTTTGGAGTCAAACCAGGGGACCAGGATAAGCCATTTGCTCCCAATATCTGCTGCAAAACCTATAGAGAACTTACAGGGTTGGAGGAACAAGAAAAGGAAGAGTATGCCATTTGGTGTCCCAATGGTGTGGAGGGAGGGGAAAGATCATGTTACTGACTGCTATTTATGCATGACAAATCTAAAAGGCATTAATCGCAAGAACAAGCACCATGTTCAATACCCTGATGTTCCTTCTGCCATAAAGCCAGTCCCCCATGGCCCTGATTTTCCTGTTCCTGAGCCAAATGTCATCATGGAATCTAGTTCCGATTCCTAATCTAGTGACATGACTGATACAATTGAGTGTGGTAAATGCAGGCCTGAAGAGGATGACCAACCGGTGCCTTTGACCCAAGCTTAACTGAATGACCTGACACAAGATCTGAACCTTTCAAAGGAGTCTGCCTAGCTACTGGGTGCTTGTCTTCGAGAGAAACATCTACTGGCACCAGGCACAACATTCTCTTGGTATCAAGACCACTAGAGAATATTTAGAAAATTCTTCATGTTTGATGAAGCATCTTCTCTTCACTGGTCTACTGTAACCATTATTGCTGACCAGATTGAATTACTTGGTCTGAAATATGATGCTATGGAATGGAGACTTTTCATTGACTCATCTAACAGAAGTCTCAATGCAGTTCTTTTGAACAACGGAAATAAGTTTTCATCAATCCCTGGAATGCCTGTTGTCTGCTCTGAGCTACCAGGAACATAAATGGTTGATATGTGGAGGTTTTAAAGTTGTTGGACTCATCCTAGGACTTCAAGGTGGTTACACAAAGTATCCATGCTTTGTGTGCTTATGGGATAGCTGTGTTGATGACCAGCATTATGTCAGACAAGAGTGGCCATCAAGACAAGGATTAAAACCTGGGTGTCACAACGTTCTGTCCCACCCTCTGGTTGAACCGAGCAAGATATTGCTTCCACCCCCCCACATGAAACTTGGTCTCATGAAGAACTTTGTAAAGGCATTAGACAAGGAAGGTAGAGGATTTGCTTTCCTCCATCAGAAATTTCAACAAAAAAGCGTGGAAAAACTTAAGGCAGGTATATTTGATGGTCCTCAAATAAGGGAACTCATCAAGAATAGTACTAGTTTTGATAATGCACAGAATCCTACTGAACTCTGCCTGGTTGTCCCTTAAGTCAGTCATTGCAAACTTTCTTGGTAACCCCAGTAGTTACCAGTTTCAGAAGGTGGTTGATGAGTTAATGGAAAATTTCTGCCAACTTGGTGCACGCATGTCAGTGAAAATGCACTTCTTCCAGTCTCATCTGGACTATTTTCCAGAGAATTGTGTAAGACTTCAGTGAAGAACAGGGTGAACGCTTTCGCCAAGATATCTGTTATGGAGGAGCGCTATCAAGGCCAATGGAATGTCAAATTTCTGGCAGACTACTGCTGGTGCCTGAAGAGGGATGTGGAGTCTGCTTAGCACAAACGGAAGTCCCTGAAGAGACCTTTCATCCAGGAATAGCTTCCTTAGTTCATTATACTCTTCTTGCTATCTGTTCAAAATATTTTGTAAGCCTTCAGTGAATAATACCTATTCAAAATATTTTGTAAGCCTTCTGTGAATAAAGTAGTCTAATATTAATTTTCAATGTTGTTTCACTTACCTACAAATAGATCAGAATTTATGATATTTTCAATGTGCTAATATTTCATTAACCTTCTTACGCCGAAGCGGTAAAAAAAAAATTGTCTCCCGTGTGCCGGAGGTGTTTCAGAGTGAGCACGGAAGCGGAAAAAATATTTTTTTCAAAAAATCACAGCATGCTTAGTTTTCAAGATTAAGAGTTCATTTTTGGCTCCTTTTTTTGTCATTGGCTGAAGTTTAGTATCCAACCATCAGAAATGAAAAAAATTATCATTATCATATATAAATAATGCGATATATGATAGCGCAAAAACGAAATTTCATATATGTATTCAAATCGCGCTGTGCACAAAACGGTTCAAGGTAACAAGTTACTTTTTTTTTTTTTGTAACGTACACTAAATTGCAATCATTTTGGTATATAACACATTATAAAACAATAAAAGCAACACAGAAAATATCACAAAATAATGCATGAATTCGTAACGCGCGGACGTAAACAAATATTTTTTTCAAAAATTCACCATAAATCTAAATATTGTCCTAGAGACTTCCAATTTCTTTCAAAATGAAGACAAATGATTGAATATTACTATACTGTAAGAGTATTAGCTTACAATTGCAGTTTTCGACCATATCTGACGAGTTAAAGTTGACCGAATGTCGAATTTTTTTATATATATATTTTTTATATGCAATTATTTCAGAAATAAGAAAAGCTACAACCTTCAAATATTTTTAGTTTTATTCTACATGAAATTGCACACATTTTCATATATAAAACTCTATGAAATGCCTAATATGAAACGGAGCAAATATTCCGAGAATGGGACGTACGCATTTCAGAGATTTGTGGCGGAGAATCCGCGTGCGGAGGGAAGGGAAGGAAAGATCTTTTTAAAATTCACCATAAATCTAAATATTTTGCTAGAGACTTTGAATTTGTTTCAAGATGAAGATAAATGACTGAATATTACTAGACTGTAAGAGTTTTAGCTTGCAATTGCGTTTTTCGACCATTTCGGTAGAGTCAAAGTTGACCGAACGTGGTTTTTTTTCTATCGTGATTTATATGCAAATATTTCAAAAATGAGAAAAGCTACAACCTTCAATTATTTTTTGTTGTATTCTACATGAAATTGCGCACATTTTCATATATAAAACTTTATGTAACGGCTAATTTAAAATGGTGCAAACATTACCACAATCGCACGTATGATTTTTTCGGAAGAGTTACCGCGCGGACGTAAAGAAAATGTTATTTTTTTCATAAATTCACCATAAATTGAAATATTGTGCTAGAGACTTCCAATTTGTTGCAAAATGAAGGTAAATGCTTGAATATTACTAGAATATTTAGCTTACAATTGCGTTTTTCGACCATTTCGGTAGTCAAAGTTGACCGAAGGTTGAAATTTTGGCAATTATCGTTATTTATATGAAAATATCTCAAAACTGATAAAAGCTACAACCATGGGTTGTTTTTAGTTGTATTGTGCATGAAATTGCGCACATTTCCATATATAAAAAATATATAACGGCTAATTTTAAAATGGTGCAAACATTACCACAATCGCATATATGATTTTTTTCGGAAGAGTTACCGCGCGGACGTAAGGAAAAAGTTTTTTCATAAATTCACCATAAATCGAAATATTATGCTAGAGACTTCCAATTAGTTGCAAAATTAAGGTAAATGATTGAATATTACTAAAATATAAGTGTTTTAGCTTACAATTGCGTTTTTT
Organism: Macrobrachium nipponense; assembly: GCF_015104395.2. Taxonomy (NCBI): domain Eukaryota; kingdom Metazoa; phylum Arthropoda; class Malacostraca; order Decapoda; family Palaemonidae; genus Macrobrachium; species Macrobrachium nipponense. Next base: position 16,922,882 of record NC_061096.1, read on the forward strand.
GACCATTTCGGTAGAGTCAAAGTTGACCGAAGGTTGAAATTTTGGCAATTATTGTTATTTATATGAAAATATCTCAAAACTGATAAAAGCTACAATCATGGGTATTTTGTTGTTGTATTCTACATAAAAATGCGCACATTTTCATATATAATACTTCATGTAACGGCTAATTTACAATGGTACAAAAATTATGTCAAAGTGACGAAATAATTTCCGAGATGTGTCACTGGTACAAAAATTATGTCAAAGTGACGAAATAATTTCCGAGATGTGTCACAGATACTTTTTAGTGCGGCAAGAAAGAAATTCGCGCTTGCGCGCCTGCATAACGATTGTAAACAAAACAACACCTTGATCCGTGAACTCCCAGCATCCCCCAAGGCGCGTGATTCAAAAGTTTTAGGCTGGTAGGCCTATAAGTATTTTTCCGCGCATTTAAAAAAAAACTTTTGTAAGTAGACGTAAAATACGTCCAGTCGGCACACGGGAGACAAAAAATGTAGACGTAAAATACGTCCAGTCGGCATAAGAGGGTTAACTTGATCTGATCGAGCAAAATGGGCATAATTTTTGGATTCAGTGTAAAAAACTGGCCTAAAATCAGGTATTGTATGTAGAGTTACTTAAAAAGAGTGAAATGAAAAGGTTATTTTATTTCTTTAAAATATACTATCTCATATGAATTTTGTAATCACAGTTATAAGTCATTATTATTTAATCTTATTAATATTTGAAAATATTAATACATAAATGTACCATAAAAATGCTCTCATCTCAGTAAAAAGAGAGAGAGTTATTATTTTTTTATTAGTTATTTAATTTACACATGAAAGTTTGAAAACCTATAAAATACATAAAAAATTAAAGAAGCACTTTAGTAGGGCTTCTCTTTGATGTTCCCAGGATCATGTCTTGGCTGTCAGGCAGAAGGTAGTCTCCCCTTGAGCATGCATTCCTATACATAAACAGATCTGGTCTCTTGGTTCTCTAAAGTAATTTTGTTCATACTGTGATTGCTCCAAATTTTTTTTTCATTCTTAATTTATTTTGTTGGTGAAGGGAAAACACTCATAGATTTTCATGGATAACTGAATAAATGATATATAACATATCACTGAAGGTTTAGAAAGCCAACAAGAAAATATAGAAGAATTACAGAAAATTATCAATCACACAAGATTTACTATGTACAACATTTTGGAACTGAAATAACAGAGGTGTTCAATGTCCCCGATGCATGATTTGCCAGATGGTATATTTCCTATTTTGTGAAGTATGTATAAGTTGTGTTAAAACAAACGTACTTACCACACTTAAATACCATTACTAATATTAGAACAGGTTGTAAAACAAACTTAATGGCCAATTTTATTAGAAACTGAATGAAGCAGCTTGAGATCATCCTTTTGAATGATGATTCAATAATCAAAACTTTAAAACATATATTTCTATTAAGAATATGAAAATAGTATTACTTCTTTCACCTGTTAAATTTTGTAACATTAATAATTAACACCTGAAAATGAAATCTTGTTTGTCCTGCTCTGTACTTTACAAGTGTAAAATAAAATAACGGTAATTTATGAATTTCCTATAGTTAATCCTGCTCTGTACAATACCTGCATAACAATTTAAAGGTTACAGAAGTGTTCTACGGTTCAGATAAAATCAAATCTTGGTCCTCTAGGATTTCTTGGTTGTGGAGGCATGAATGGTGGATTGAAAGGGCTACTAGGACCAGGTCTCCTGGGGAGCATACCAAATGGATCAAAGGGGTCAGATAGATTTGGGAAAGGGTTAGGAGCATGTGGAATTTCTCCACCAAAGTAAGGACTATCTGGGTCATAAAAGGGATTTGGTAGAGGGTGAGGCTGGGGAGGATATAAGGGAGGCCCTCTAGGTGTTGGTGGGAAGTAAGGCACAGAAGGGTAGGGAGGACCAAAAGGTTGTCGTGGTGGCATCATGCCAGGTATAACATACTCGCAGCCTTCCTCAAACAACCGTTTCCAATCTTTGTGACGCACTATAGCCGCTTTATACTTGGCTTTCCAGTCAATAAGATGTAAATCTGTCAGATTGTTATATAAATTCTTGAAATCTCTTTTGTAAAGCTTACGCCACAATTCATTGTCTTCCATTACTGCCAGTAAACGTTTGCAAGTTTGTCCTAAGTTGACTATGCTACTAGGCCTTAAAAAAGATGCAACTTTTAAGAGTAATTCATGAGGCATTCCAGCTAAATGCCAAGGTGCAGGTATCCCAAGGATTTGATGTGCTGCAATCTGTAATGGATGGAGAATAGAATCCCTAAGAGTGCGTGATAGTTGTGCAACTTTAACAAGATCAGTTGCTTGTATCACAGCCTTTGATGAATTTTTCAAGTAGTCACCCACTTTCAGCTGTGTCATGATTGCATTTTCCTGCTGAGGAAAACTTGCTAATACCTGTTTCATCTCACCCATAGTTACAAGAGCCAAAGTACACTTAAACTCAGAAAAAGAAGGATGACAATAATGGAATGTGGCAACCATTTCTTTCCATCCAGGTGGCACCTGGAAATTGTCTTCTAAACAAAAACCACATTCCAGCATAGTGAGATGGACTACAAGATTAACAGCCTGACTAGCAGAAGATGGGGAGCACTGAGTGAATAGCTTTTCAAGAGAAGGCGATGGAAAGCCATCTTTCACTTCCAAGAGAGCATTTTCTGTTCTAGAAGTTTCTTCAGACATCTTTGCAGAAGAATTTCCTGCTACTGATTTACTTTCCTCTTTCATATCTCTTGATGATGCGGAAGTTCCAGGTGAAGGCTCACAATTCTTTTCTTGTGTATGTGTTAATGAAGATGATGCTGTTGTCACGTCACTTTCCCGCTTTGCACATGGCTGTATGACTATCAACATATCCCCAGGAACAATGCCAAGACTGGAAAGTAATTCATCCTCACTGCCAAGAAGAGGATCTGAGCCATTTAAACTGAAGGTTAATGGTTCCCTGTAGAGACAAAATGATAACCATTTAGTCTTTATTTTTTGTCATTTCAAACACATTATCTAAAAGTATGAAAATTAATGCATGAGAAGCCATATTAAATAATTCCAAATTATCATCAATATTTCAAAGAACAAAGCAATTTAAAAAAAAATCAAATGCAAGTTTTTAATATTCACCAATGTTTAAAAAAAAAAAACTCAAGTACTAAGAAAAATGAAGGAATTCAAAAGTGATGGCTCTGACTCACATGTAAATGACTGTACTTTCTATGAAAATAAGATGTATGTACTGTATTTAGAAAAGGGGGAATAAGAATTTCACCAACTGGATGGAAAAGTTTAAGAGGAGACAACCATATTGAATTACAAGTTTTTTGTAATTCAATAAGGTAGCAGATTGATAACTGTTACAGCAGCTAGAATAAAGAAATTTTCATAAAAGGGCTCCATGGGAGTCATTGAACAATTCTTGTACTTGCAATCTGTTCAATACTTTCCTTACAGTAGATAAAAGTGAAAAGACATATGCTTTGAATTGGAATACATTTGATGAAAACTACCCATTGTTCTAGCCTGAGCGCCCTAAAAGGAGTAGTAGACTGGTTGCTCCTGTTCATCCATGTGTTAATAAGGCTACAATTGAACTATCCTTCAATTCCACAACAATTGTCATACTTGCAGATGTAATAACCACTTCATAGGCAGAACTTATCCTTGAATCCTCAACTGCCGAAAACTGTCCTTATGCAGAATGAACTAGAGAACCATTACGTACAATGTTGCTTATTTTCACCCAAAGAACAGCTTTTCCATTAACACGTTTCTGTTGAAATCTGTTGTGCCAAAAATGCACAGTAATTGTGCCTGATTATTCTGAATTTTTCTCTAGTAACACCATGTTTTCTAACAGAAAGCCATTACTGTGTAAGAAGTTTCCCAAAGTACTAAAATTCTTAAAGAATAAAAAAAAAATGTCTATTAATCTTCCAACAGAACAGCCTGCCAAATGCCAGTCTATCCTCATCCACAGATAAAGAATGGATTGAAAAGGAGTTAAGGAAGTCTACTGAAAATCACAATGCACAGACTGAGCCAGATAAAGTAACAGATCCTTGGCCTTTGGCATAAAATTGAAAGATTTGGCCAGTTGACTCAGTAGAAAAGAATTCTTGCCCCCTAAAAGATGAATTCCTCGTGAATACTTGAGGGGCTGTATATGAGCCAAAACAAAGTGCCTTGAACAGGAATACCTTCCTTGCAAATAAACATCAAAAGGAAATTGACCAACTCAGGATCTACTGGTATGAGGAAAATGAATCCTGCATGTCCACTTACATCATCAAATCATTCTTTGGAAAATCACTAATACCCTGCTGGAAAAAACCATGAAGAATGGGGACTGACACACATGTTGTTCAGTCTTGATACCTCCAACACTGGGCACCAATCTCCAGTTGCTTATGGCATTAGGAAAAGGTCAGAGGTAAAATCCTGGTGAAATACCAACACCTGCTCCACTGCATTCTTCTCTACATTGGTCCATTGGTATATGTAGTGGTTAGTGTCGTAGAATGCCACTCAGATGTTGCAGCTTTGCATCTCCCCCAGGACAATGATGAATCACTGGCTCTGTATCACGAACAATTACTTCTGCAGTGGGAGGCTAAGACCAACATTTCATGAAAGCTTGAATTTCAAGTCAATGGCCCGTGCGTGCTTGTTCCAAGTAAATAAGTTTCATCTACTGAAATAATAGTATAATAATAATAATAGCCTCCTACTTAAGGATGAAATACTTGTGCTGGAGAAGATACAAAGGAACAGCTGTAAGAAACTATGCCAGTGGAGGGGGAACCCAAAAGGAATCACAACTCCTCTTCAGTAGCTCCACCACCCAAGGTTCTGCTCTGCTCATATCACCCCTGAACATGTCAAAAGAATTATGATTATCCTCCTACTAGAACCTGAGGGTTGACCAGATACCCAAAAAGTATTAAAGACCATTTAAGAAAGAGGTACAACTTTAGTATATCAATATAGTCTCCCCTATTGCCTTAAAATCAGTCAGGCTTAGAAGGCGACCTGAACGAGAAATCAGAACGTCTGCCATCTTCTGTGCAAGAGAAACCTTTGAAGACAGATAGGATCAAAACTGTTCTCACTTCAAAACAGTTAGAGCATGAGAGCATCTGTGCAGGCAGAGTCAGAAATAGCCTTAAACACGAAAGTAAAAACTCGAAGATTCTTCCTTGCAAAAATCCTGCTGGCACTGAAAACTCTCCAAGCTAGCGCCAAATATTCTAAGATGGCACCACTAACACACTAAGCTGGCGCCACAACCCCTCTAAGCTGATGCAGAGAAGAGGTGATCATAGCGAGAGAAATATCAAAGCACTCTGTCAGTACTACGAGTACATTTCTTCAAAGGAACGAGATAGGCAAAGAAAACCAAATCTTCAACCGAAGACAGTTTAAGAGCTGGTAGGGGATCTGTATCTTAAGATGTAACTCTCCTCAACTTGAAAAAAGAAGAAAAAAAAAACAGGGGCTTGAAAGAAGCTCTGTGCGCCAGAGTACGAAAAAACTTATGGAATGTGCTCTAATTAAGGGAAAAAGCTGGGGTTTCTTAAATTATTAATGTGTGCTTAACTACCCAAGGATTACAGAGACCTATTTTCTACTAGGCCTCTCTCCACCACTAAATGAGAATAAAGCAAAGTGCAATGCTCCAGCAAACAGCAAAGAACCGAAGGAGATTCCTCCAATTCACGGCTGAGAGAGGCAGTGCAGAGGAGACGACTGGGAGTGACATCATCAACGGGAGTGACATCACAAGTGGTGATGCCATCACGGCTTCCCCTCGGTGTGAAGGGGAATCAGACGCCACTGGCAGAGGAATACACAACGACTGATCCCGTTATGTCGTCAACGGGGCTGACGCCATGGCTTCCCTCCGACTCGAAGAAGCAGCAACAGTCACTGGCGGAGCAATAAAAGATGGCTGGATACTGCAGGAGATGAAGCATCAGGAAGTGGCGAAAAACCTTCCCAAGAAGGAAGAGTTGAAACCCTCCGATGCTCTCTCTTATTCATCCTATTGTTAAGACCTCAGGTTTGTAGCTATGAAAAATACAAATTGTCTTAGAAAATTTATCATTTTTCTGCCAGAGGAGTTGAGGTGATAGCAGTCAACTATGCCTGCAACAAATCTGTGACTCAATGAAAGCGGAGACTGAGGGAAATGTAGTGTCTCACCTGAGTTGACTCAAGTAAGCTGAGCAAAATAAGATAAAGTGCCACCAGGTGCCAAAGAAAAATATGGTTATGATACAATAAAGTTTCATACATACTTACCTGGCAGATATATACTTAGCTAAGACTCCGTCGTCCCCGACAGAAATTCAAATTTCGCGCCACTCGCTACAGGTAGGTCAGGTGATCTACCGGCCTGCCCTGGGCGGCAGGACTAGGAACCATTCCCGTTTTCTATCTCTCTTCCACCTGTCTCCTGCGGGGAGGCTGGGTGGGCCATAAATCGTATATATCTGCCAGGTAAGTATGTATGAAACTTTATTGTATCATAACAATATCATTTTCATACAATCAACTTACCTGTCAGATTTATACTTAGCTGATTGGCACCCTTTGGTGGAGGGTAAGAGACAGCTACTTATGGAATAGACAGGTAAACAACATATGTTGTAGGTATAAATAAACCTTGGTTCCTACCTGATAGGTGGTAGACTTCGTGGGTGCTGCCCAGTAGTCTGCATCACCTCAAGAAACTTTAGCGAGATATATGATCTATGGCCAAGAGTTCTTGTGGGTCTGCCGATGGGGTCTTATCCGCTTACTCGGCAGAGCCTGAAAGGACTTTGTCAATGGGTGCTGATCCACTTATATGACAATACACCTTATGAAGGAGCATACAACCAATCCCGACCACCTGATCCTAACCACATGTTAGTAATAAAGATTGTTCTGAGTTATCCCCCAAACTCTTCACAACAACCATAACTCAAAAACACAATATGCACACACATAAATTTTCAAAAAAAAAAAAAAATAATAATAATAATACTCATCTAATAAGATATCACAAGAGTTCCTTACTGAACAACAGTGACTGGCCGCCAGTGTGACACCTAGCCCTTTTTGTTAGAAGAAAGTCTAGAACATATCTAAAAAGAAGGTATGTATACACTTAAGGATTGGTGTTGGCTCCTATACCCAGGATTGTATCCGCAGACACGAAAGGACCTAGAGAAAAACATTTCCCGTAGGCCACACGAACATCTCTCAAGTAATGAGATGCACATACAGACTTGCATCTCCAAAACGTCATATCCAAGATGTTTTTTAGTGACATATTCTTTTGAAACGAGAGACGTCGCTACTGCTCTCACTTCATGAGCTTTCACTCTCAACAGTCGAAACTCTTCGTCAGGACAGATCTTATGCGCCTCTGTAATGACGTTTCTCACATAGAATGCTAGAGCATTCTTGGACATCAGTCTTGTGGGGTCTTTTACTGCGCACCAAAGACCTTGTATAGAGCCCCCCATCTGGTGTTTTCTTAAGAGCTCTTACAGGACAGAGAGATCTCTCTGCTTCTCTACCTACAAGACTCGATAAGCCTTTAACCTCGAAGGTCTTAGGCCAGGGATTCGCGGGATTCTCGTTTTTAGCTAAAAACAAAGCTTTAAACGAGCAAATGGCCGAGTCCCCCTTGAATCCTACTCTATCCTCCAGAGCATGCAGTTCACTAACTCTTTTTGCTGTAGCTAAAGATAATAGGAATAAGCATTTTCTAGTTATGTCTCGAAAAGACGCCAGATGAGGAGGTTCGAACCTTTCGGATGACAGGAATTTGAGCACTACATCTAGGTTCCAGCTAGGAGGAACCGGTTCCTTAGACTTCGTAGTCTCAAAGGATCTTATGAGATCGTGGAGATCCTTATTATCTGCCAGATCTAATCCTCTATTCCTGAAGACTGCCAAAAGCATGCTTCTGTATCCCTTTATTGTGGATACAGATAGACGAGATTCTTCCCTTAGGAACAGCAGGAAATCAGCAATCTCCGTTATAGAGGTAGTGGAGGAGGACAACTTCTTAGATTTGCACCACCTTCTAAAAACCTCCCACTTGGACTGATATACTCGTCTAGTGGAGGCTCTGCGGGCTCTCGCGATCGCACTTGCAACTTTACGAGAAAACCCTCTCGCTCTGACGAGTCTTTCGATAGTCGAAAGGCAGTCAGAGCGAGAGCGGGGAGGTTTTGATGATACCTCTGGAAGTGTGGGTGTTTGAAAAGATCCATCCTTCTTGGGAGGGATCTGGGAAAATCTACCATCCACTCCACCACCTCCGTGAACCAATCTTGTGCCGGCCAAAAGGGGGGTATCAAGGGTCATCCTTGTCCCCTTTGAAGCCAAAAATTTTTTCAGAACTAGTCCCAGGATCTTGAAAGGAGGAAAGGCGTAGACGTCTAACGTGAGACCAGTCTAGTAGGAAGGCGTCTACTATCAGAGCTCTGGGGTCTTCTACCACCGAGCAAAAGACTTCCAGCCTTTTGGAGAGGAACGTGGCGAAAAGATCCACATGAGGGGTCCCCCAAAGAGACCAGAGACCTTGACACACTTCTGAGTGGAGGGTCCACTCTGTGTGAAGGACCTGGTTCCTCCTGCTGAGTCTGTCCGCCCTTACGTTCCTTTCTCCCTGAATGAATCTCGTAAGCAGGGAGATGTTCCTCTGGGACGTCCAAAGCAGAAGGTCTCTTGCAAGTTCGTAAAGGCACAAGGAGTGAGTCCCTCCTTGTTTCCGAATGTAGGCAAGTGCTGTGGTGTTGTCCACATTTACTTGAACTACTTTGTTCGACACAAGAGGTTCTAGACTCTTCAGAGCCAGGTGTACGGCAAAGAGTTCTTTGCAGTTTATGTGCCAGGACACCTGCGCTGCTTCCCAGGTGCCTGACACCTCCTTCGAGCCTAATGTTGCTCCCCAACCTTTCTCCGACGCGTCGGAGTACAACACTAGGCTTGGGTTCTGAATCTTCAGGGAGATTTCCTTGTTCTCCTTCAAAGGGGGCAACCACCTTTCTAAGTGAGGTCTCATCTCCACTGGAATGGGAAAGGCGTCTGAAAGATGTCCGGTCTTCCAACTCCAAGACCTCTTGAGGAAGAATTGAAGTGGACGTAAATGAAGTCTTCCTAGAGGGAAGAACTGTTCGAGCGAGGAAAGGGTCCCTAGAAGGCTCAACCATTCCCTCGCCGACGTCCGTTCCTTCCCTAAGAAGAGAGAGACTTTCTCCAAGCCTTTTGAGTCTCTCTCTTGCGAAGGAAATACTCGAAAACCCCGAGAATCCATCTGAATCCCCAGATAGACTAAGTTCTGTCTGGGGGTCAGCTGCGACTTCTCGAGGTTTACGAGTAATCCCAACGATCTGATCAGGTTTAGGGTCAACGTAAGGTCCTCCAAACACTGTCTCTCTGATCTGGCCCTGATGAGCCAGTCGTCCAGATACAGAGAGATATTTACACCTTTGAGGTGAAGAAACCTCCCCACATTCTTCATCAGGCTTGTGAAGACCTGAGGAGCTGTGGACAGGCCGAAACACAAGGCCCTGAACTGAAAGATCCTTCCCCCCTTCATGAAACGGAGGTACTTCTTCGATGAAGGGTGAATCGGGACTTGAAAATAGGCGTCCTGGAGATCCAGAGACACCATCCAATCTCCTTGGCGCATAGCCGCAAGGACTGAGGCCGAAGTCTTCATAGAGAACTTCTCCTTCTGAACACATTTGTTCAGAGCGCTGACGTCTAGTACTGGCCTCCAGCCCCCCAAGGCCTTTGCAACCAGAAAAAGGCGATTGTAAAACCCCGGGGAGTTTTGATCCAGTACTAGTTCTATCGCTCTCTTGTCCCACATCTGATCCACCATCAGTCGAAGAGTATCCCTCAGCACAGGATCCCTGTATCTGGCTGACAGTTCCCGTGGAGTTGAAGTCAGGGGAGGACTGTCCAGGAAAGGGATAAGGTATCCCTTCCTTATCTCAGACATTGATGAGGCGTCCGTGTTGATACGTGCTCAGGACTCCACAAATCCCAGGAGCCTGGCACCTACTGGTGTTTGGAGGAGAGAAGCATCACTTTCCCTTCTTAAAGGGACGGAAGGCAGATCTACCTCTCCTCTCAGGAGCCTTCCTTTTAGAGGGCGCTCTGGAGGGAGGGCCTCCTCGAAAAGGCTGAAGAGACGTACTCGGCCCTTTCTTCTCAACTACTGCTGCAGGTCTCTTCTTCCTAGATGACTGAAGAAGCAGGTCTTGAGTCGCCTTCTCAGTTAGTGATCGGGAAATGTCCTTCACCAACTGAGAAGGAAACAAAAAGTCAGATAAAGGAGAGTACAACAGAGCTGCTCTCTGAGTGTGAGAGACCGCTTTGGTCAAGAAAGCACTGAAGACCGTCCTCTTCTTGATCAGTCCCACTCCAAATAAAGAGGAGACTTCTAAGGATCCATCTTGTACTGCCTTGTCGATGCACGACAGTATACAAAGGAGTACTTCCGGGTCGAGACCCTCAGCGTCATGAGCCTTCTTGGACATCACCCCAAGGGACCAATCTAAGAAATTGAAGACTTCCAAAACGTGGAAGAGTCCCTTGAGGAGATGATCCAATTCCGAAATGCCCCAAGTCACACGGGCAGAGTTCAGTCCGTGTCTTCTAGACGCTTTCACTAAGGTAGAAAAGTCTGCTTCGGCAGAGGACGGGAGAGAAAGACCCATATTCTCTCCCGTTTGGTACCAAATGCCCCTTCTGCCAGCGAGTCTCGCTGGGGGCATGCAGAAGACCGTCCTGACTAGTTCCTTCTTAGTATCCATCCAAGTATTTAGTGACTGAAGAGCCCTCTTCATAGAGATAGTAGGTCTCATTTTAAGGAAAGACAAGGATTTAGGCACCTTTCCGCTTGAAAACAGAGAGCGCGGAGAGGGAGGAGCGGCGGGAGTTAACGCGTCCCCATATTCCTCAAGAAGAAGGGCTGTTAAGACTTTGTAGCTGGAAAGTCCTTCCCTACCGCGAGCCTCGTCTTCAGAATTCTCGTCCATCTCGGGGTCCAAAGGAGAATCCCCAGCAAAAACAGGAAGTCTTCTATCCGAGGGAGACAAACTCCTTATAGGAGAGGGACTAAGAGAGTGTACAGAGTCCCTCTTGACAACAGTAGACGTCTCACGTCTGGTTGGTGCATCAAGTCTGATAGACGGATGACGCTTGTAAGACGCCTCGCGTTTGGTTGGCGCCTCTTGCCTAGCTGGCTCCTCGTATCTGGATGACGCCTCGCGCTCGGCTGGCGTCCTGGCTGACTCCTCCCGTCTGGAGGACGCCTCGCGCTCGGCTGGCGTCCTGGCTGGCGCCTCACGCCTGGCTGACTCCTCACGTCTGGAGGACGTCTCGCGCTCGGCTGGCGTCCCGGCTGGCGCCAAGCGCCTGTCTAAAGCTTCGCGTTTGGATGACGCTTCGCGCCCTGTTGACGTCCTGGCTGGCATCTCGTGCCTGATAGGCTGCACGTATCTGGAAGACGTTTCATGCCTAGAAGCCGGAGCCTCGCGTCTGTCATGAGTTTCTCTTGCACTTGTCCTGAAATGCAAGTCCTCTTCTACATGCTTGGAAGAGGAAGCTTCATGTCTGGAAGGCGCCTCGCGCCTGGCAAGTGAAAGAGGACGAGACTTCTTGATAGGAAGCGCAACGTCCTTCTTGCGCGTCGGATCTCTAGTCAGAACTCCTACCAAGGAGGCTAGTTGTTCTTGAACAGCAAGTAGGATCCTCTTAGAAGCTTCCCCGGCATCCTCCTCAATGGGAGGAGAGGGAGACCTCGAAGGAGAACGATCCGCTACATCCATATAGGGAGACGTCGACACAAACTTCGCCTTCTTGATTGAGGAGGGAGCTTCATCAGAAAAGCGCTCTGGGCTCGAGTTCAAAGAAGGTTCTTTCCAATGCCTTTTCAGGGGCCTGGAAAGATCCGAATCCTTCCACCCTCGTTTAGGTGAAGGAGAGGGAGAAGAAGAGAAGCACTCTCGCAGGACGCTTTTTCTAAAGCGGTCCTGAGCAGTCTGATGTGAAACAGAACCTGCTGAAGGGACGTCTGACCGTTGGGGATTCTCCACAACCTCCTTAGGGCTTTCGACTTTCCTTCTCCTCTGGGCATGGGAGCTTGGAAGCGGTCTAGGCCTGGGAGCGTCGCAGAGACGATCAAACGCCCCCTCCACAACACTGGGAGCATTCACTTCACTGTACATGTCACTGTCACTATCCTTACCTTTTAGGGCCGCCATTTTGGACCTCATCTTATGGATAGTAGCCTTCAGGTCAGCGATTTCAGAGGCCGATTCTGAATGCAAAGCCTGTGAAAGTCCCGATATAGAGGGAGAATCAAAAACATTAAGATTAGGAGAGATAGACTCAATAAAAGGCTCAATAGGCCTTGAACACACACCCTTTGATGCACGTCTCACTCTATCCCTTTCTAACTTCAAGTAAGAAGTTAGAGTCTTCCATTCTTCAGCATTCAACCCCTCACATTCATGACAGATATTAGTTGAAGAACATTCAAACCCCCTACATTTACGACATACAGTGTGAGGATCAACCGAAGCCTTAGGTATCCTCACCTTGCAGCCTACATTCACACACATTCTCACACTAACACTTGAATCAGACATACTGAGAAAAATCCAAAAGCAATTCCAAATTCAGTCCATAGTAGCGAATGCCAAAAACACGATCCAGGTACGTCACCAAAAAGTCCGATGAAACGATGATTAAATGCTTTGAAATAAGATTTCAGGTCAGGAGGTAGTAACAACAATGTTGATACCACCGGCGACAGAGAAAATATGATAGAAAACGGGAATGGTTCCTAGTCCTGCCGCCCAGGGCAGGCCGGTAGATCACCTGACCTACCTGTAGCGAGTGGCGCGAAATTTGAATTTCTGTCGGGGACGACGGAGTCTTAGCTAAGTATATATCTGACAAGTAAGTTGATTGTATGAAACATAAAATGTTGGGAGGGGCAACAAAGACAACCAACACCTCGGTCTCATTCAAAAGTGACTCAACAGACTTGAGCACTCCCATACAACACATCCTAAGAACAAAAAGCAGCTACATAACATTTAGCCTGAAATATACCAGAAGATACTGTAATCATGGTAGGATGGTGAGCATTCCCATACAACACATCCTTAGAACAAAAAGTGGCTAGAATAACATTTAGCCTGGAAACAACAAAAGATACTGTAACCATGGTAGGACTGGTAAGAGTACCATTAATAGAGGCAGAAAAAAAAAGACTCACCAAAACCTAAAGAAACAACATGTAAAGAACAAACGGGTGCATTTCCAGACGAGAGAGGAATGGCAGACAAGGATTTTAAATGAAAAATAGATTTAGAGGAGATTGGTTCAATAATCGGATGAGTCAATGTAACATCCGAATAAGTAAAACTCGCTACAGAAACACTTGTTATTCAACCTACAGTCTATACCTATATAATTAGTCCTTACCTTACAGATCTTACATCTCGTTCGGGTTGCCCAGGTCCCTCAGTGTGAGGCACCTCTAATGTCTACCAGAGAATTGCTAATGCATCTTCTGGTATATTTTGCATCTTCCAATCTTGGATACTCTAGGATGCTTAGATATTTGTCGAGTTTATTCTTAAACACATCTATGCTCACTCCTGATATGTTCCTCAGATGCGTTGGCAACGCATTGAATAGACAATGCATCGATGCTGGTGTGCAGTGGATTAATGTCCTGTGTGCTTTCTTTAGTTTTCCTGGTATAGTTTTGGGCACTATTAATCTACCTCTGCTTGGTCTTTCTGATATTTTTAGCTCTATGATGTTTTCAGCAATTCCTTCTATCTGCTTCCATGCCTGTATTATCATGTAGCGTTCTCTTCTCCTTTCTAGACTATATGATTTTAAAAATTGTAGTCTTTCCCAGTAGTCAGTCAAGATCCTTAACTTCTATTCTAGCTGTAAAGGACCTTTGTGGACATACTATTTGTGCAATACCCTTTTGGTAGTGTGGGTACCATATCATATGGCAATATTCAAGTGGACTGTGTACATAAGTTTTATAAGCATTATCATGTGTTCGGCCTTTATTGTTTTGTAGTGCTGTAACAACATTCCCATTTTTGCTTTGCATTTTGCCAATAGTATTGCTATTTGATCATTACATAACATGTTCCTATTCAACATCACACCAAGATCTTTCACTGCTTCCTTATTTGTGATTATTTCGTTATTAGGTCCCCTATATATAGCATTCCTTCTTTATCTCCATAATTTATTGATTCAAATTTATTAGATCAAATTTATTAGAGTTAAATACCATCCTATTTACCTCTGCCCATTCATATATTTTGTGTAGGTCTCTTTGTAGTGAGTTCCTATCTTCATCACAAGTAATTTCTCTACTTATTCTTGTGTCATCGGTGAAACTACTCACTACCGAGTCCTTAACATTACTGTCTATGTCTGCAATTATAATAAAAAAAACAGCAATGCAGCTAACACCATACCTTGAGAGCTCAATACCGTGCAAGAGAAAATCAGCTACAAATCATCAAAATTATTACCATGTACGTAATGCCAATTCACACTGTCTGCATAAAGACATGGCATGAAGAATTCTGACAAGAATGTAACATTCCCGCAGCACCTGGTGGGAAACAGGTGATAACAGAGACAGCCCTAGCTGGTTAACCAAGTTTTTTTTTTTTTTTTTTTTTTAATGCTGATACACCTAATGATGCAAGGATGTAAGCCAACTTTAACAGTAGGTATGATTCATTCCAAATAATTAGTCTATGGGTACTACATAATATCATTCCCACATTAATGATGGTAGAAGTTGAATATGGTGCGAAGAATTACGTTTACCAAACAAAGCTTTCAAGCTAATGCATGAAAAATGAGGTCCAGATGATGGACACAAAACCAGATCACCTTGAGAATCAACTAGGTTCCCTGACAGTGGACTCATTCATCTGTCACAGGGAAGTTCTAGGCTGAGGCTACAGATGATTGAAAGCACTGACACCTTACCTCTTACAAGGGGAACACAAAAATGATCACTCTTTGAAGGACCTAGAATGGTTCTGTAACAAATTTGGACAACCCTTTTACTGTCTAAATTAAGGTTTACGTCCTGCTCTAACTTCTCAATACATTTTTCCTGAACTAAAAGGGAAGCAGAAGGTGGAGGTAAAGAGGAAATCAGTAGTATATACAGCTAAAGCAATAACGTAGGAAAAAGCCATGAACTCGAACCTACATTTGCTGGACAGATGTCTAATGCAGTAAGTACATATTGAGCTTCCTCTAACAAGGTGATTAGGCAGTAACTACTGTCTGGTAGCTGCCCAGATGTAACATTCCACTTTGCCTTTGGTCCAGGTTTCAGATTGAGGGGTGGCATGAGGTGGGCCTAAATGTGAAGGTCCTCAGGTCTGTATAGTTAGGAAAAATACAATTTACTTTTAAAAATTGTGATTTGTTACTAGTACACAATTTACAAACCCTCAGTCCTTTACGTTCGGAAGACTTGCTGGTAGGAGGGAGGAATCTGAGCGAGTCTCTTGAACTGACTGGAGTTTTGCACACCTGGGCTACTCCTGGTCAAAAGAGTGAGGAGGAGAGCCCTGCCTCTGACAAATTGATCTGAGCATAAAAATGATATTGTTATGATACAATAAAGTTTCATACATACTTACCTGGCAGATATATACTTAGCTATAGACTCCGCCGTCCCCGATAGAAATTCGAATTTCGCGGCACACGCTACAGGTAGGTAGGTCAGGTGATCTACCGGTCTGCCGCTGGGTGGCAGGAATAGGAACTATTACCTTCTAAGGACAGATTTTCTCTTCCACCTGTCTCCTGCGGGGAGGCTGGGTGGGCCATAATCGTATATATCTGCCAGGTAAGTATGTATGAAACTTTATTGTATCATAACAATATCATTTTCATACATTCAACTTACCTGTCAGATATATACTTAGCTGATTGGCACCCCTTGGTGGAGGGCAAGAGACAGCTATTTACTGATTAGACAGGTAAACAACATACGTTGTAGGTAATAAATAAATAAAACCTTGGTTCCTATGTGTTTCGACGAAGGGTCGACTTCCTAGCTATTGCTGGTAGTCTGCTTCGTCTCAAGAGCCTCAGCGAGGATGTGACCTATGGCTAAGAGTTCTTGTAGATCTGTCAATGGAGTCTTATCCACTTACTTGACAGAATCTAGTGGGCATTTGTCAATGGGGTCTTATCCACTTACATGACAACACACCTATGCCTACTGGCATAATTAAGGAGCACAACACCGATCCCGATCACCTGATCCTAATTTGAAAAGAGCTATCCCCAAACTCATTTCAAATAACCCAAAGAAAATAGTATACTTATGTTAAAATAAAATTTTTTAACTCGCTAGTTAAGGATCAGTGTCGGCTCCCTATCCCAGCAACGTATCCGTAGACACGTAACCAAGAGAGAAGGATCTCTCATAGGTCAACTTGACCTCCTTCGTGCAAAGAGAAGACAACACAGAGTTGCATCTCCAGTAAATTACAGCTAATATGTCTCTCACGACATATTGTTATGGAAAGAACAAGAATTGTTAAAAGCTCGCACTTCAAGCACTTTCATTCTCAGCTGTTTGAAGGAATCATCAAGTTACTTAAGAAGTGCTTTAGAGATCACACTGTTCCAAAGAAGACCAGGGCTTTCTTTGAAATTGATCTCTTCTGGATGAAGCCTAGAGCCTGGCTTGTGCCTCGCGCCTGGCTGGCGCCTCGCGCCTGTCTGACGCCTCGCGCTTGGCGCCTGGCTGACTTCTCCCCACTTGCTGGAGCTTCGAGCTTGTTAAGAGTCTCGAGGAAACTGGCGATGCCCACATCGGACACTTTTTCCGATTTGTTTGCCTCTAGCGCATCTGCGCCAGGTTGGAGGCACGCTCCTCCTCCTCATCAGACAATGACAGTGTTTATTTGGACTGTCTTCCTCTGGCGTCTTTACGCCTGTTCTGGTATTTTGGCGCTGATTGGCGCTACAGTGTTTATTTGGACTGTCTTCCTCTGGCGTCTTTACGCCTGTTCTGGTATTTTGGCGCTGATTGGCGCTACATTGTCCGAAAGTCCTGAACATCCACAATCGTTTATCAGGAGACTGGAGAAGGGTGGAAGAAATTCTTTCACTTTGAGCTTTTGGTCTCTCCGGTAAGGGGAGTTGATTGTAATCAGCTACATCCAGTAGACGATAGGATATCTAACCGTACGAGAGATAAGTGTCTTCCTCCGAGGAGGGTCCTTCTTGAATACTTCCGTTGCTCACGAGATCTCTTCTTACATGTTGAAGGGGTTTCTCGTTACAGAATCTTCCCTATCCTTGCCCGAAGGAAGGGAAGAAGCCTGGAAGTCGAAGGAGACTCCGAGCTGAAATTGGGAGGACTTCTGATTTCTAGCTCTTTATTGTATCCCTCTGAACACCTTCTGGGAAGCATTTCGAGCCGTCATCGCATACCAAAGACACTGTAGGCAAATGTTTGAACCATTCTACTGTAGATGAAAACGTAAGTACCCTGCCTGGACAACGAAACCTCTATCTGAAAACATTGAATCAGGAATAGGGGGTTTCAGTCCTTTTGCCAGACATACTATGCTGGCAAGAACCCATTGTCTAGTCTCCATAGAATCTGATGCGAGATTCCAATGCCCAAAAAATTTACTTGTCTTCTTGGTCGTCTAGGACCAAGAGAAACAAAGAATTCCCTCATAAAAATTTCTCAAAGAAGTTTGATGAGGAGCAGTTCCATCTTGTCGGAACATGGAATCTGTGGCCACAAAAAAAAATCCCATTAGAAGTACATGATATCCTACTCTTGTCATATTGAGGTATCGTATAAGATCCCGAAGATCTTAATCCTCTGCTATCTCCAATTCCCTTTGTAGAGACAGAGTATAGCCTTTTACTGCGTTCTTTGATAGCAGATATATACAAAGGTGATTCTTCCCTCTGAAAGGGAAGAAAAAATCGCTATGTGGTTCACAGAGGTATCGGAAGAGGACAGTTTCCTCATTCCCTCTAGCACGATCTGCAGCAATTCTATGTCTTGGCCATGACTATTGTCATCTACCTTGAAAAAATCCTCTCATTCATGTCCACTTCTGGTCAGTCTGCATGCAGACAGACTCAGAGTGGGGAGGTTGTTAAGGTCCATTTAATAATAGATGCTGATAGAATATCCAGACTCTTGGAAAAGACTTCCAAAAACATGCTGTGAGAAGAACGTGACCTCTGTGAATCCAACCTCTCTGAGGCCAAAATGAGGCATAAAGTATTATCCTCTCTTTCTTTGACGCCCTTTATCTTAAATTCTGTAAAGAATTTATATTTATATTTAGGGGAAAAAAGACTAAAGTTTATTCTCCTTTCTATAAAATAAAGATGGCGTATATTGCTACCTCTCTTGGTTCGAGGAAAAGGAAGCAGTCTATAGGAAGCCTGTTCGTCTTCTACCTTGCTAAGAGATCTATGAAGAAGACTTTCCGCAGGTTCTCACAACTCGTTCCAATGAATGTTAGACATACGTTAACAGTTATTATCGTCGATCGAGAAGGTTCTCACGGACATGCAAAATCTTGCATCGAACCTCTTAAGGATCGTTACGTTCCCTGTCTGTTTTCCAAATAGGTTCTCTCTTTTAACGCGAACAGGGAGATTCTCGATGCTCTTTGCGATATGAGAGAGTCGTGGAATTGACCTAAGTGATTAAAAGGGTAACGAAATCAGGAACGAATCTTGCCGTTACCAAGCCTGCTGTCCGAGAGGCTACTGGATTCTTAGGTTAATAACTTGCTAAAACGAGAAAATATCTTGGATGGTGCTCTTGGCCCATTGCGCCAGGCTGGCGCTTCTGGCGCATTGCGCCAGGTTGGCGCTTCTAGCGCTTTGCGCCAGGCTGGCGCTTTCTTCTAATTCTCTTTATGTTATGTGCCAGAACATCTGTGCCTTTATGACCCGACCTCCTTTCACATGTTAATTCCGTTCTTAGTAGGAAAAAACTCTTATATACATAGTATAGTCCATTCAGGGAAACCATTTCTGCCACGAAGAGAATGTTTCCCATCCCACTCATCCATCTTCTCTTGAGCAATATCCGATTCTAAAAAGGTTGTGTGCGTTCCTCGAAAGACTTGACCATACCGTAGTCTTAAAGTGAATTCTCTACTACATCCATCTTCTCACTAAGCATGTATTCTAATAAGCCATGCTTTCGTAAGCATGAGAGCATTATATAATATAATGTTCTGCTGCGTTAGAATCCTTTAATAATGTTACCTACAGTAAACAGCATTGAAAGGTTATAATATCTTTCTTATTGAAAGCTTCTTAGCAAAAAGGCAGACTATTTTATTTGTGTTAGCTTAACTATCGCCTCCATTCGAGACTAAGTCCATGATTGTAGGGGGAATATACGGTTAACCATTCGATCTCGTTGGAGAGAGAGATGTAAACGACTACTCATGACCGAGAACCGGATGGTACTGTATTGGCCTTAGAATGACAGCCCGGCAGTCTCGCTCGCTGCCTGACTGCATTCATCATAAGTTGCCAGTTACTTCATTCAATGAAGGAATATAATAAAATTATTCTCGAGCCTAAGGAAGCTCTTAATAATGCAAATTTAAGCCAAACAACCTTTGTTAAATACCAAAGCTGAGTAGGTATTGTCGTAACAAACCTTTTAAGCGAAGTCCTTACCAGGAAAAATCCTGTAAGGATATAAATAATTCTGTAGCGAACCACAAAGGCAACTCTGGTATGCGTATATGACTTGTCATTCAGTAGTCATATACAGCAAGTCTTGCTACTACATTCTTTCCTCTCCGATTCAGAGAGAGAATGGAAATCTTCCCCTCTTCGTTCTTTTCGTCAATAAACACGAATTAGTATTAGTCGAAAGAGATCGCAATGAAAACTCTAGGATCGAAGAGAATCCCTCAAATTTTTATTCTCTTGGATATAAGGCTGTATTCTACGCCTCTATTATTTGGAAGAGCCTCTAATCAATGAATGAGAGCTCTTACGAATCTTGTTTAATTTGCAAACGATCCTGAGAAAAAAACCCATCATCATCTAAGTCCTCTTGACAAGAATGACGGCCGCCTGTGCGACATATTGCATTCTTCTCAGGAGACAGCTGTGCTTGCGAAAGATTTCCACCAGAAACGGACATATCGTGAACAGGACGACGGCCGCCTGTGCGGCACCTTTCGTCTCTGTCCAGAGAAATCCGCTCCTGGTCCAAATCATAAAGAGACGCTTCCTGGTTGATTTCTCCATATGATTCTTTTGAGGAAAATCTTGGCGCTTGGTGCTTAACCGTTGCCGAAAGTCTGGTTTGTTCAATGCGCTTGGACGTATCTGTCCGTCTCGGACCGTGTCGTCTGTCCGAGCTGTCCACATATGGAACTTGGCTCTTGGCTGGTGTCATTCCAGTACGACACTTCTGCCTGTCCGTCCTGTCCGCTTCTGGCGCCTGGCGCCCAGACGGAGTTGCCTGCGCACGACGTTTTGTCCAATCCAGGCTGTCCGCCTTGTCAAGGTTGTCCGCAATCGGCACGAGTCGCTTGGACATAGTTGTCCGCATAGGACATATCCGCCTGTCCGTGCTGTCCGCGTCTGGCGAATGGTGTCTGGTTGGCGCTGTCCGCGTAGGACACTTTTTCCTGTCCGAGTAGTCCAATTCTGGCGCCGAGCGCCTGGGTGGTTTTGTCCGACTCGGACACTCTTCATCATTGTCCGTATGTGGCGTCTCAATCCTATGAGTTTTCTTCCTTCTTTCTTTATTCCTCTCTGTACTCGTACGAGGAGTAGAGGAGATAAGTCTGGAGTCCGGAACGCCCGTAGGACGAGATTTCTTAACAGGAAAAAAATCGTCCTTTCTCCTCGGAAGGTCTTTTCTCAATACTCCTACTAAAGAGGAAATTTGTTCCTGCATTTTAAGTAGGATGTCCGTCGCGGTTTCTTCCTTTTCTTTGCCATGAATAGGAGAATGCGCTCTGGAAGGCGTAGGAGATAGAGATATTGTAGGGAGAATCGTCCGGGAAACGTTCTGGGCTAGAGTCCAACGTCGGAGCTTTCCAACTCCTCTTGATCGGACCCGACAGTTCGTCGGAAGTCCATCCACTTCTTCGAGGAGACGAATCGGAAGACGAAAAGCACTCTTTTAGGATGCCCTTCCAATGGCGATCCTTGGCAGTCTGGGACGCTACAGATTCTGCCGAGGGGACGCCTGACCGGTGGGGATTCTCCGTAACCTCCGTACGACTGTCGACATTCCTTCTCCCCTGGGCATGGGAGCTTGGAAGAGGTCTAGGTCTGGGAGCGAGACAGAGCCGATCAGACGCACCCTCCACTTCAATGGGGAACACTATATTCACTTCTTACCTTTTAAGAGCTCGCTTTTGAGCTACATCCATTATCTTCAAATTTGCATATATAAATTTGTAGTTTCTGTGGAGTAAGAAGGTGATGAGGATGCAACAACTACTAGTACTGGTAATACTCTTAACTGCTCGTTAGCACAAACGCTATTAAAGCTTATAACGTAAGCGTATCTAGTTATATGCTTTTCTGACTTCCTAAAGTAGGAAATTAGAGTTTAATATTTCCTCAATAAAGTTGTAACCTTTACTACATGTAATAATGAATAAATATTAATAATTCCCTTTATTGCAAACTATGTGAGTGTCTACCGATAATTTCGGTAGTTTCACTTAGTATTTTCTTCGAAATTTCGAAGCGAAATTCATTAAAAAGTTAATAAAAGCGTATGCTGAACCAAAGACCCAGTACTTCCCTGCAAAAGACAGCCCAGAAGATCGATGGCGATGAAACACGAAAATCAAATCAGGAGGAACCGTAAACGTATGTTTACATTCCAAACGATAGAGAAAATCTGTCCTTAGAAGGTAATAGTTCCTATTCCTGCCACCCAGCGGCAGACCGGTAGACCACCTGACTACCTACCTGTAGCGTGTGCCGCGAAATTCGAATTTCTATCGGGGACGACGGAGTCTATAGCTAAGTATATATCTGACAGGTAAGTTGAATGTATGAAAACTAAGAGATCAAGAGTCAGACTTCTGGACCTTTTTGAATGAGTGAGGAATATCAAGAATCAGAGGCATTAAGGGAAAGGGTTTGACTTATTGACAGTTACTCCTTCCTCCCCTTCCTAAAGGAAGGAGCAGGATTGCTTCTATGATTATAACAAGAAAAACAGAAAGGAAGCTCGATGTGTAGACATCCCACCTCAGATGCCAGTCCAGCAAGTGTAGGTGCAGTCCTATTCTCAGTCTGAAGGAAGTAGAAGTAGAAGGAGGAGGAGGAGGAAGAGGAGAGACCAGTCACTCTTGGTTCCTCCTTACCTCTAGAACTGCACACCTTAGGCATGGTGCAACCTGTCCTTTTACAAAGACCTGGGTAAGAAAACACTTGTTGAGCAACCACAGGTCCAAGGAAAAAAGGTTCCAAGGACTTGTGGGCAAAAATCCAAAAATAGAAAGACATAATTGTGGTTCTGATAATTGTTTGTTCGTTTGTATGGTGATTTTACGTTGTATGGAACCAGTGGTTATTCAGCAACGGGACCAATGGCTTTATGTGAATTCCAATCAAACTCATGGCTATCAAGGTGGCACGCCAGCACCATACCGACCATGCCAGTGAGGTCTTTGTGGTTCTCATGAGGCCACATCTATCTTCCAGTCTGACATTCTTTGGAATGCAAGGAATGGACAAAGCCATTGACTTCATGAGTTCTCAGGTGGATTGTACAGATGACGTCATCACCAGTTGCAAAGTACATTAGTACAGTGGTACCTCGAAATATGAAATTAATCCATTCCGAGGCGGCTTTCGTATCATGAGCTTTTCGTATCTTGAACCACATTTTACATGTAAAATGGCTAATCCATTCCAAGCCCTACAAAAACACCCCAGTAAATTTTATAATAAAGCTAAATTGACCAATAACCAATGAAATACTACAACAATTTGGACCATTCAATACCTAACTTAATACGTACTAGTACTAATATGTACATATATCTGCCAGGTAAGTATGCATAAAACTTTATTGCATCATAACAATATCATTTTTATACATTCAACTTACCTGTCAGATATATACTTAGCTGATTCACACCATTGGTGGTGGGTAAGAGACAACTATTTACTGAATAGACTGGTAAACAACATACGTTGTAGGTAATAAATAAATAAAACCTTGGTTCCTACTTGTTTAGGCAGAAGATTCCATGGCTAATGCCTAGGAATCTGCTTCGCCTCAAGAGCGTCAGCGAGGATGTGACCTATGGCTAAGAGTTCTTGTGGGTCTGTCGATGGGGTCTTATCCACTTACTCGACAGAGCCTGATGGCCTTTGTCAATGGGGTCCTATCCACTTACATGACAATACACCTATGCCTAGTGGCATAATTAAGGAGCACAACACCGATCCCGATCACCTGATCCTAACATGTTATTGTTATAATACAATTAAGTTTGTTCATACTTACCTGGCAGATATATATAATTTAGTGCCCACCCACCTCCCCTCAGGAGACAGTGGCACTAGAAAATATGAATAGAAAATGGGAATGGTTCCTGATATCCGCCTCCCAGTGGCGGGAATGGGTACTACCACCTGGCCGCCCACTGCGTGTGCCGCGAGTTTTGAAATTCTGTCGGACTTCAGAAAATACAGCTATATATATATCTGCCAGGTAAGTATGAACAAACTTAATTGTATTATAACAATAACATTTTGTTCATGAAACTTACCTGTCAGATATATATATAGCTGAATCCCACCTTCGGATGGTGGGAAGAGACAGAATAGGATTTTAGGAAACAAAATTAAGTAGATGATATACATCTTGGTTCCTCACCTGTTAGCATAGCTGACTACGTGATTACTGTCACCTAAGCCTGCTTCTGCTTAATCAGAGTTGCCAGCAAGGTAGAGACCTGTAGTGCTGGTGCACTCCGGATGATCTGACAACGGGGGCGTGCCCACAACGTGACTAGACCATCGTACCATACATATGAGGGCTATGAAGCAACTGACCACCACCTGACCAACTAGACAAAAAACCCTGTGAAAGCTAAACTAATGAATGGAAGATCTCCACTAAAGATCTAACCATCAACCAAAAACACAAAAAATTAAAAACTAAACCTAACCTATAACTAGGGGATAGGAAAAGAGCCACCTCCAGCCCCCAAAACTGTGTCTGCAGAAATGTATGGTCCTATAGAACAACAGTTCTCGTATATCGTTCTCACATCTCTTAAATAGTGTGAGGCGAATACTGAATTGCTCCTCCAAAAGGTGGCATCAAGAATGTCCTTGATTGACATATTCTTTTGGAAGGCAAGCGAGGTTGCGACAGCTCTGACTTCGTGAGCGTTCACTCGCAGGAGGCTCAAATCAGTCTTCTGGCAAGATGAATGAGCCTCTTTAATAATGTCCCTCAGAAAGAAAGCCAAACCATTCTTTGATAACGGTAAATCAGGTCTCCTCACTGAGCACCACAAATTACCTGAGGGACCTCTTACCTCCTTCGTTCTTTGTACATAAAATTTGAGAGCCCTGACAGGGCACAGGACACTCTCTGGTTCTTGGCCCACCAAGTTCATCATTACCTTTATTTCGAAGCCCTTGGGCAAAGGGTTAGACGGGTTCTCATTTTTGGCCAAGAACGTGGGACTCAAAGAGCAGACAGCGTTCTCACCTTTGAAGCCCACCTGTTCACTAATGGCTTGAATTTCGCTAACTCTCTTCGCCGTCGCCAGAGCAGTTAGGAAAAGAGCCTTTCTCGTCAAGTTCCTAAGAGACGCTGCGTGGAGAGGCTCGAAAGGACTTGACATCAGATGTCTTAGAACAACATCTAAGTTCCAGGAAGGAGGCCTCATCTGAGGTATCTTTGATGTTTCAAACGATCTCAAGAGATCGTGAAGGTCTCTGTTGTCAGCAAGATCTAGGCCTCTGTGCCGAAAGACTGCTGACAGCATACTTCTATATCCCTTGATGGTTGGGACTGCTAACTTCAGCACATTCCTCAAGTATAGCAGAAATTCGGCTATTTGGCTCACAGAGGTCGTGGAAGAGGAAATTCCCTCCCTTCTACACCATGCCCTGAAGGAAGCCCACTTAAGACTGGTAAACTGCTCGCGATGAAGCCCTCCTTGCGTTGGCGATCGCTTTCGAAGCTGTTTTAGAAAAACCTCTCACTCTGGCCAACTTTTCGATAGTCTGAACGCAGTCAGACACAGAGCGGAGAGGTTTTGGTGATACCTTTCGAAGTGGGGCTGTTTGAGTAGATCTTTCCTCCAGGGCAACGTCCTTGGGAAGTCTACAAGGAAGGACATTACCTCCGTGAACCAATCTCTTGCAGGCCACATCAGGGCAATCAGGGTCAAACTCGTCCCCTCTGATGCCGCAAACTTCCTCATGACTTCCCCCCCATGATCTTGAACGGCGGGAAGGCATACAGGTCCAAGTCTGTCCAATTCCAGAGTAGTGCGTCTATAGCGATCGCTCCTGGATCCAAAACAGGGGAGCAATAAAGAGGAAACCTCTTTGTCCTCGATGTCGCAAATAGGTCGACCAGAGGACGTCCCCACAACTTCCACAGCTCTCGACAAACGTCCTGATGCAGAGTCCATTCTGTCGGCAGGAGCTGATCCTGTCGACTGAGAAGGTCTGCTCTGACGTTCTGGACTCCTGCGATGAATCTCGTAAGGATCTTCACTTGCCTTGCGCTTGCCCACAGCAGAATCTCCCTCGCTAGGTAAAACAGAGGACGGGAGTGTGTTCCTCCCTGATTCTTTAAGTACGCCAGGGCTGTGGTGTTGTCCGAGTTGACCTGGACAACTTTGCATGCAACCTTCTCTTTGAAGAACTGTAGCGCTAGGAAAACCACTGCTAGTTCCTTTATATTTATGTGCCAGGACACCTGTTCCCCCCTCCAGGTGCCTGACACTTCCTCCCCTCCTAGTGTTGCTCCCCAACCCGAAATGGACGCGTCGGAAAACAACACTAGGTCGGGGCTCTGAAGTTTTAGAGAAACTCTCACGAAACTTCTGTGGATCGAGCCACCATCTTAAATGGTTTTTTACTGACTCGGAGATCTTCAAGGTCGCATCTAGATCTTCCTTGACCCTCCATTCCTCTGCAAGGAAAAACTGGAGAGGCCTGAGGTGCAGTCTCCCCAGGGAAACAAACTTTTCCAGCGAGGAAATGGTCCCCAGCAGACTCATCCATTCCCTCGCCGAGCAAGTTTCCTTCCCCAGGAAGGCTGAAACTTTCTTTAAGCCTTGCAGCTGTCATTCCAGGGACGGAAACGCCCGAAAAGCCACTGAATCCATCTGAATCCCCAGATACACGATGGACTGTGTCGGGGTCAGATGCGACTTTTCGAGGTTGACCAGAAGTCCCAGGGACTTCGCCAAGGCTAACGTGAACTGAAGGTCCTTCAGACACATCTCCTCTGAAGACGCTCTGATGAGCCAATCGTCGAGATAGAGAGATACTCTTATTCCTGAAGAATGCAACCATCTCGCTACATTCTTCATTAGAACGGTAAACACCATCGGAGCCGTGCTTAAACCGAAACAAAGGGCTCTGAACTGCCAGACTTTGCCTCTTAAAACAAACCTTAGATACTTTCTTGATAGAGGGTGGATCGGAACGTGAAAGTATGCGTCCTGCAGGTCCAAGGACACCATCCAGTCGCCCGGTCTCAAGGCTCCTAAAACTGACTAAGGCGTTTCCATCTTGAACTTTATCTTTTCTATAAAAAGATTCAGCCTGCTTACGTCTAGGACTGGACGCCAACCCGTAGACTGCTTTGGTACCAGGAAAAGCCTGTTGTAAAATCCTGGTGACCCAAGGTCTACGACCTGCTCCACCGCTCTTTTTTCGACCATTTGATCTAGAAGATCGAAAAGTATCTGCTGTTTCTCCCCTTGATACGAAGGAGAAAGATCTCTGGGAATTGTGCATAGAGGAGGAGGTACCAAAAAGGGGATCTTGTACCCCTGTTCCACTATCTTCAGGGACCAAATGTCCGTATCTCTCTCTCTCTCTCCATGCTCCCGCAAAGTGTTTCAGTCTGGCTCCGACTGGTGTCTGAAGGACATAGCTCTCATTTCTTAGTTTTTGGTTTAAATGGAGCTCTTCCTCTTGAAAGGCCTCTCCCTCGAGGAGCTGAGCTCGAGGGAAGAGCCCCACGAAAGGGTTTCAGCTTCTTTGGAACTCGTCCAAAAGAAGACGTAGTAGGTACTGCTGGACGTCTGGAGGACTGGGCTAAGAGGTCCCGAGTAGCTTTCTCCTGCAAGCTAACAGCCAGGTCCTTCACCAAAGTCTGGGGGAAGAGATGATTCGAAAGAGGCGCAAAGAGAAGCTCTGCTCTTTGAGCCGGAGTCACCGACTTCGCTGTAAAATTGCAGAACAGCGCTCTCTTCTTTAAGAAAGCCGTACCGAAGTGCGAAGCCAACTCTTCCGAACCATCTCTGACGGCCTTGTCCATGCATGTTAATACACTGGACAGCTCCCCCAGACTGACAGAGTCCGGACTCCTAGATTGAATATCTAGGACTCCCAAGCACCAGTCCAAAAAGTTGAATACTTCTAGAGCCCTCAAAAGTCCTTTCATGTGATGGTCGATCTCCGTAGGAGTCCACGAAATCTTAGCTGACGACAAAGGGACCTCCTTTGAGCGTCGACCAGACTAGCAAAATCCCCTTGTGCTGACGACGGGATCCTCACACCTAATTCCTCTTTGGTCTCGTACCAAAGACCCCCTTTACCAATGAGTCTCGAGGGAGGAAGGGCGAAAGTAGACTTGCCCTGATCTTTCCTTCGTTCCATCCAATCTTGGAACTTCTTAAAAGCCCTCTTGGTGGACAGCGAAGTCTTCATCTCAACGAACTCTGGGGTTTTACAAGACTTCGATGAGGAAAACTGAGAGGGTGGAGACCGAGGAGCTGAAGGCTGAAATTTGTCTCCAAAAGACCAGCGTAAAAGCCGCACAAGCACTTTATAGTCCGAAATGGATGACACAGACGGCTGATCCTGTTCAACCGAGTCCGCAGGACTACTCAATTCTCCTTCCTCTCTAAGAGGAATCGGAGACTGTACATCAGGAGAGGGCGTACGACCAACGGGTCTGATCTTCAAAAGAGATCTCTGCGGTTTGGATGAAGAAGCTTCTTCATTCCGACTGACCTCCTGTCAATCCTTACCGCGTGAAGCAAGACGACCGTCTCGAAAGCGCTGAGCGTCCTGAGAGGCGACTTGAACTGCCTTAACTAGCCGAGAATCTTGCACAACAGCCTGGCGAGCTTCTACCGAAGCGTCCTTGAAAGAGCCTAGAGAAGCGTCCTTACGCTTCTTCATCAAAGCTTCCTTACTAGAGCGTCCAGAAGCCCTAGCTCTCAAAGCGTCCTGCTGAGCGCTCTCAAAATCATCTACGCTTGGAAAAGCGTCCTGACGAGCGTCAACAAAAACGTCCTGACGAGCGTCAACAAAAACGTCCTGACGAGCGTCAACAAAAACGTCCTGACGAGCGTCAACAAAAACGTCCTGACGAGCGTCCTCGTCCTGCTGGGCGTCCTCAAAGGCATCCTGAAAAGCGTCCTGTCGAGCGTCCTGATAAACGTCCTCACAAGCGTCCTGCGCAGGACATCTAAAGGGAAAACTAACCTCCTGTTTACGCGCCTTCTTACTCGAAGAACGAGATCGGAGGGGCACCGAAGTAGACGCAGGAGGAGAAAGAGACGAACGAGGAGAAGGAGGAGGAGACTGCTTAGTCCTCTTGACAGGCAGTCTGACGTCCTTCCTACGTTGAGGCTCGACCGCTTTCTTAGCCATCAAAGCAGATAACTGGTCCTGAAGGGACACGAAAATGTTCTTCGTGGGCGAAGAAACTAAAGCAGGTGAAGGGCTGAACCTGCGAGAAGATGAGGGGCGAGGGGACGCCTCCTTCCTTCTCACAGGTACAGCTACCTGCCTCTCAAAAGAGCGACTGTAGCGCTTCTCAGCATCATCCTCTGATGACGTCCTACATCTCTTCTGCGGCGGAAAAGCGTCATACGACGCAGGTGAAAACCGCAACGAAACCGGCAAGAGAGGAAGTGAAGCGTCCTCACTTCGAAAGGTCCTTTTCAATGGAGTCCTCTCCGAGCGCTCCACCCCTTGCGCGGGGAGGGCGCCTCGGAGGACGAAAAACAGTCCTTGAGGATGCGAGCCTGAGCACGCTCCTTGGCAGCCTGGGAACTTGCGACAGGTCCTGCCGAAGGGACGCCAGATCGGTGGGGAGCCCCCGTAACCCTCTTGCGGCTTTCGACATGCCCACTCCCTGAGTCCTGGGAGTCCGACAGTGGTCTAGGCCTAGAGGCATTATGGGGCCGATCTGACGCCCCCTCCACAACACTAGGGGCACGTTCACTAACTTTCACAGAGCCGGTTTCCAAGGCTAACACTTTCGATTCTAGAGTACGTAAAGAATCTAAAATAAGAGAAAGGGCATTACCTTCTCCAGACACAATTTCAGGGCCCGAGGGCAACATCACAGGGTTAGGTGATACAAAATCTACTGGTGTTATTGAAGGTGGAATATTACTTCCCTTACCTTTACTGGAACCGCTCCTAGAGGAAGACCTCCTGATCCTATCACATTCCAATTTCCGTCGATAGGAATCTTACATCTTCCATCCATCATCGGTCAAACATTCACATTCCTTGCACCGATCACTCAATAAACATACATGCCCCCTACACCCCGTACATACAGTGTGGGGATCTACCGATGATTTCGGTAGCCTCACCTTACAATCACTCTTAACACACTCTGAAACACACTGAATTTGATCCAGACATCACGTTTACAGAAAAGCCAATCCAAAATAAAAAAACAGTCCACTATTGTGCGTGCCTAGCCACCAATCCAGAATCAAAACCAAAGGACAATCCAGATACTTAAGTGACCAAAAGTTTATCAAAATCCAAGGCGGAGGTACTGCAAACAGTTGTTTACAGCACCGGCGACAGAAAAATATGAATAGAAAATGGGAATGGTTCCTGATATCCGCCTCCCAGCGGCGGGAATGGGTACTACCACCTGGCCGCCCACTGCGTGTGCCGCGAGTTTAGAAATTCTGTCGGACTTCAGAAAATACAGCTATATATATATCTGACAGGTAAGTTTCATGAACAAAACGAGGGTTACTGTTACTTAAATTGAAAAGTTATCCCCAAACTCCTTTCAAACAACCCAAAGAAAAAAACACGTTAAATAAAATTTAACTCACTATACTCTGTTTTTTTTCATCTGTCCATCGGCCTGTGGTGTTTTCACATGGTAACACTGCTTCCCGGGCTTTAAATAGTTACGCGATGTGTAAATTTTAGGTAAATAAAAGGATATTTGGGTATACATTGCAACTGAAAAGCGTTTTAATAATTTACTGTATGCGATTTACACCGTTAATATTCGAAATAGGATATTGTTATTATTGTTGAATGAAAGCTAACGTGACTATCTAAAGCCCCGGACGCAGTGTTACCATACACAAACACCAGTGGGGCTGGACAGATGGAAAAAAAACAGAGTATAGTTAAGGATCAGTATCGGCTCCCTATCCCAGCAACGTATCCGCAGACACGTAACAACCAAGAGAGAAGGATCTCTCGTAGGTTATCTTGACATCCTTCGTGTAATGGAAAGTCAACACAGAGTTGCATCTCCCGTATGTGACAGCTAATATGTCCTTTATGACATATTGTTATGGAAAGAACAAGAATTCGCAAAAGCTCGTACTTCATGCGCTTTTAATTCTCAGCTGCTTGAAGGAATCATCAAGGCACTTATCAAGTGCTTTGGAGATCACAATTATATCAAAGAAGGCCAGGGCGTTCTTTGATATAGATCTCTTCTGGATGAAGCCTGGAGCCTGGCTGGCCCTTCGCGCCTGGCGCCTAGAGCCTGGCTGGCGCCTCGCCCCTGGCTGGAGCCTCGCGCCTGGCTGGCGCATTACTCTCGGCTGGCTGGAGCCTCGCGCCTAGCTGGCGCATTATTCTCGGCTGGCGCTTCTGGCGCCTGGCGCCCGTATGGCACTTCTGTCGCCTGGCTGGAGCCCGACTCCTGGCTAGCGCTTTTGGTGCCTGGCGCCTGGCTGGCATTTCTGGCGCCCGGCTGGCTCCTCCCCACTTGCTGGAGCTTCGAGCTTGGCTGGAGTCTCGAGGCTGTCTGGCGATGTCCACATTGGACATTCTCACCTGTCCGATCTGTTCGCCTCTGGCGCATTTGCGCCAGGTTGGAGGCCCGCTCCTTCTCCGCATCAGACAATAAACTCGTTCATTCGAGTTGTCTGCCTCTGGCGTTTCCCACCTGTTTGGCATTTGGCGCCTGGCTGGCGCTTCATTGCCCGAGGATCCTGAACAAACCACAATAGTTTATCAGGAGACTGGAGAAGGGTGGAAGAAACTCTTCTACCTGGAGCCTCTGGCCTAGGATGAGGGGAGGCGCTTGTAGCCAGTTACATCCAGTAGACGATAGGATATCTAAACAGGACGAGAGAGAAGTGTCTTCCTCCGAGGAGGATCCTTCGTGAGTGCTTCCGTTGCTAACGAGATCTATTCCTTGCAGAATCTTCCCTCTCCTTGCCCGAAGGAGGGAAAGGAGCCTGGAAGTCGAAGAAGACTCTGAGCCAAAAGTGGGCGAACCCAGGGCTTTCTTGGCTCTTATCGTGTCATTCTGATTACCTTCTGGGAAGCGCTTCGAGCCCTCATCGCACCCCAAAGACTCTGAAGGCAAACGTTAAGCCATTTCTTCTGCTGAAGATAAAACTAACGTACCCTGCCTGGGCAAATAGACCCTTCTATCTCTTCCCTTATCAATTGGGAAAGTCCCTTGACTTCAAAGCTCTGAGCCAGGATTAGAAGGGTTTTAGTTCTTTGCCAGACATACTATGCTGGCAAGAACCAATCGCCGAGTCTCCACTGAATCTGATGCAAGATTCCAATACACAAAAATTCACTAGTCCTCTTGGAAGTTGGTAAGGTCAAGAGAAAAAATTAATTCCCTCATAAAATTTCTAAAAGAAGCATGATGAGGAGAGGTTCCAACTTGTCGGAACACGGAATCTGCGGGCCACGAAAAGATCGCAACTCCAAGTACATGATATCTTACTCTTGGTCGTATTGAGGTATCGTATAAGATCCCGAAGATCTTAGTCCTCTGCTATCTCTAAATCCCTTTGTAGAGACAGAGTATAGCCTGCGACTGTATTCTTTGATAGCAGATAAATATAAAGGTGATTCTTCTCTCAGAAAGGGAATAAAACCGCCATGTGGATCACAGAGGTATCGGAAGAGGACAGTTTCCTCATTCAACCCAGCACGATCTGCAGCACTTCTTTGTCTTGGCCATGACACTTGTCATTCACCTTGAAAAATCCTTTCATTCATGTCAACTTCTTGTCAGTCTGCACGCAGACAGACTCAGAGTGGAGAGGTTCTTAAGGTCCCTTTCTATGTGAGGCTGATAGAGTAGACCGACTCTCTTGGGAAAGCCTTTAGAAAAGTGCTATAAGAAGGACGTGACCTCTGTGAATCCAGCCTCTGGAAGGCCAAAATGGGGGCAAAAAGCATCATCTTCTCTTCCTCTGACGCCAGTAATTATCTTAATATATCTGTTAAGAATTTATATATATATAGGGGAAAAAAGACTAATGTTTATTCCCCTTTCAAACTAAAGGATGGCGTATATTGCTACCGCTCTTGGATCGAGAATAAGGAAGCAGTCTAGAGGAAGCCTCTTCGTCTTCAACATTGTGAAGAGATCTATGAAGAAGACTTCTCTCAGGTTTCCACAACTCTCTTTCCAACTAATATTAGACAGACGTTAATAATTATCATCGTCGATCAAGAGGTTCTCACGGACGTGCAACATCGTGCAGCGAACTTCTTAAGGATCGTTACGTTCCGTGTCTGTGTTCCAAACAGGTTCTCTCTTGTTAACGCAAACAGGGGCGAAAAAAGAGATTCTCGATGCTCCTTGAGATATGAGAGAGCTG
Organism: Macrobrachium nipponense; assembly: GCF_015104395.2. NCBI lineage: Eukaryota > Metazoa > Arthropoda > Malacostraca > Decapoda > Palaemonidae > Macrobrachium > Macrobrachium nipponense. The sequence continues at coordinate 16,956,096 of NC_061096.1, forward strand.
TGGAATTGGCCTAATTGATTTAAAAATTCATTTCGTCCCTCCTTGAGATCGAACCCTCCTCCAGTTAGACGGGGAACGAAATCAGTAACGAATCGTGACGTTACCGAGCCTGCTGTTAGAGAGGCTACTGAACCCTTCGGTTAACAACTCGCTATATCGAGAAATTATCAAGTCACCTAAATTGCTTGCAATTCTTTTAGACTATGCGCCAGAACCTCTGTACCTCTGTCATGGTACCCGGCACTCTCTTATATGTTATTTCCGTTTCTTGGTCAGCCCTGGGTACTAGCGCATCGCCACGAGAGCAATCGCTGGTCTGGTGAGAGTCGCCTGAGCGACTCCCTCCAGTCTTCCGTCCCGTGCCTGGATCCTAGCGCCGAAAGAACTTGGATGCCTGGGTCTTGGCTGTCCAGTCACCCGCAGGTGAGCGAACACTCTGTGACTCTCGCGAACGAGAGGCAGAGACGGTACCTGGTGTCGAGGCAGAACCTCTGGCGCCATGTGAGGAAGTGCCTGTGCTAGCCGACGCTCCTCCGGTCCCCGTCTTCTTCTTCCTCGCGGCAGGAGCGGAGAAACCAGGAGGCGGCGTAGCAACGGAAAAGGAAACCTCCGGCAGCGGAGCCTGCACAGCGGCTGTTGAGGTCACCGTGGCTACGTGCTGTGTATACACCAGGTGAGGCAGAGCAGCGTAGCCCAGCGTGGATACCATCGTGGTAGTCGTGGTGTTGGCCTGTGCGTGACCAGCGTAGCCCCTCTTGCCAGATGACTAAGCAGCCCCTGGACCGTCGGTGTCCCTTGCAACCCCAGCGAGTACCAGGCCCTGCCGAGATCATCTCCCACGGTCAGCAAATCTGAGGGAGGGAAAGTCGGGTAGATCAGTGGGGGGGTCACCCCTCGCCCGGGGGAGGGATAGTTCCCAGCCTGAGCGAACAGAGGACCCCGAGTACAACTGGATGTCGGGGTATCTCGCCCCCTCCTCTACGCTCGAATGATCGAGGGAGGAGAGGGAGCGAGAATCTCCACCGAAGGGGAAGGAGCCATACGAGGGAGCTGAGCCGGAGGGAGAAAGGAGGAAGACAAATCAGTGACCAAGGGCGTAGCTGGGGAGTCCTCTGACGACTCCTTAGCTGGCTTCCGCGGCTTCTTCCTCCCCCCGTAGCGCTTCCACTGCGCCTCTGACCAAAAGATAAATGTATCACAAGTCTCGGCGCGAGAGCATTCACGCCCTCGACACCCTTGTCGGCGTCACCGTCATCACGTGTGGAGTATACACAAGGTGAGGAGGGGTGGCATACCCTGGGGTAGAGATCGTGGTAGTGGTGGTGGTCACCGCTCCATGGGTGACCGCCCCAGACCCCGCCAGACGCTGAATCAGCCCCTGGATACTTGGCACGCCCTGCAGTCCCAGTGACGCCCACACCTGTCCAAGGTCGTCTCCCACGGAAGATGCACCTGCGGAAGCAACAGTCGGGTAAACATGAGGGGTTCCCTCTCGCTTGGGGGGGGACGAGCCCCACCCCGAGCGGATGGAAGACCCCGAATACAACTGCACGTCAGGGTAACTAGCGCCCTCCTCCACACTCAACGGATCGAGCGAGGAGGAGGACTCCGAAACCCCCCCCCCCCGAAGGGGAAGGTGCCAAACGTGGGAGCTGAGCAGGGGGCAGGAAGGATGACGAAGTATCCGTAACCAAAGGAGTCGCTGGAGAGCTTTCCGACGACTCCTTGGCAGGCCTTCGCTTCTTCCTACCCTCATACAACACATGGCTCAGCCCAAAAGCACTCACGCCCTCGGCACCGAGTACACAATTCATGTGGATCGACATCAAAGCAGGAGCGAAATCCACCGCATTTACGCCCCTCCAGCCCGGGACACACACTACGGGCGACCGGGGGGGGTGGTGAAAGCTCCAATTCTTGATCCATGTCCATAAATCAATTAATGAAAATGAAAAAAAAAAATACTTACGATTTCACTTTCACTACCAAACAAACCAGTAAGAGAATAAACACAATCCAAGCATACGACGATGTAGCGGGCAGAGAGCGATGGCGAACAACGTCCTCACACCACACGGCCGAAAGCAAGAGATTCTTCACCTCTCAGGCGGGCGGCGCGCGCACTGTCGGACAAGCAGTTAACTACCGAACTCCCTTGTTCGAAGCTTACACCGTTCCAGCTGCCGCTAGTTACCTTCCTATTGTTAAAGGACTGAGGGTTTGTATAACGTATCGGAAAAAATGATATTGTTATTATACAATAAAGTTTCATACATACTTACCTGGCAGATATATACATAGCTAAGACTCCGTCGTCCCCTGAACAGAAATTCAAATTTCGCGCCACTCGCTACAGGTAGGTCAGGTGATCTACCTGCCTGCCCTGGGCGGCAGACTAGGAACCATCCCCGTTTTCTATCATATTTTCTCTCTTCCACCTGTCTCCTGCGGGGAGGCTGGGTGGGCCTTTAATTGTATATATCTGCCAGGTAAGTATGTATGAAACTTTATTGTATAATAACAATATCATTTTCATACAATCAACTTACCTGTCAGATATATACATAGCTGATTGGCACCCTTCGGTGGAGGGTAAGAGACAGCTACTATATGGAATAGACAGGTAAACAACATATGTTGTAGGTATAAATAAAACCTTGGTTCCTACCTGATAGGTGGTAGACTTCGTGGGTGTTTGCCCAGTAGTCTGCATCACCTCAAGAAACTTTAGCGAGATATATGATCTATGGCCAAGAGTTCTTGTGGGTCTGCCGAAGGGGTCTTATCCGCTTACTCGGCAGAGCCTGAAAGGACTTTGTCAATGGGTGCTGATCCACTTATATGACAATACACCTTATGAAGGAGCACACAACCAATCCCGACCACCTGATCCTAACCATATGTTAGAACTAAGGATTGTTCCGAGTTATCCCCGAACTCGTCACAACAACCGTAACTCAAAACCACTACGCACACATACATAATTTCAAAAAAAAATTATACTCATCTAATTGGATATGACAAGATTCTCTTACTGAACAACATAGACGGCCGCCCGTGCTAAACCAAGTCCTCCATTGTTCGAAGAGACTCCAGACCATATCCAAAAAGAAGAAAAGTATATACATTTAAGGATTGGTGTCGGCTCCCGTACCCAGAATCGTATCCGCCGATACGAAAGGACCTAGAGAAAAACACTTCTCATATGTCACACGAACGTCTTTCAAGTAATGAGATGCAAATACTGAGTTGCATCTCCAAAATGTCGTATCTATGATGTTTTTAAGCGACATATTCTTATGAAACGAGAGAGACGTCGCTACAGCTCTCACTTCATGAGCTTTTACTCTCAACAGTTGTAACTGTTCGTCAGGACAGACCTTATGAGCGTCTGTAATGACGTTTCTTACAAAGAATGCCAGCGCATTCTTGGACATCAGTCTTGTGGGGTCTTTTACCGCGCACCAAAGACCTTGTCTAGAGCCTCCCATCTGATGCTTTCTCTGAAGGTAGAACTTCAGAGCTCTAACAGGGCATAGAGACCTCTCTGCTTCTTCTGCCTAAGCGAGACTCGACATGCCTTTGACTTCGAATGACTTAGGCCAGGGATTCGTGGGATTCTCGTTTTTCGCTAAAAACAGGGTCTTAAACGAGCAAATAGCCGAGTCTCCCTTGAATCCTACTTTATCCTGCAGAGCATGTAATTCACTAATTCTCTTTGCCGTAGCTAAAGATAATAGGAATAGGCATTTTCTGGTGATGTCTCTAAACGATGCCAGATGAGGAGGTTCGAATCTTTCCGATGACAGAAACTTGAGGACTACGTCTAGGTTCCAGTTCGGAGGTACTGGTTCCTTAGACTTGAAGTCTCAAAAGACCTTATGAGATCGTGGAGATCTTTATTATCTGCCAGATCCAATCCTCTATTCCTGAATACAGCCGAGAGCATACTTCTGTATCCCTTTATTGTGGATACGGCTAGATGAGATTTTTCTCTCAGGAATAGCAGGAAATCAGCAATTTCCGCTATAGAGGTAGTGGAGGAGGACAAACTTCTTGGATCTACACCACCTTCTAAATACCTCACTTCGATTGGGTATACTTTCGTAGTGGAGGTTCTGCGTGCTCTCGCGATCGCGCTTGCCACTTCGCGAGAAAAGCCTCTCGCTCTGACAAGTCTTTCGATAGTCGAAAGGCAGTCAGAGCGAGAGCGGGGAGGTTTTGATGGTACCTCTTGAAGTGTGGTTGTCTGAGAAGATCCGTCCTTCTTGGTAGGGATCTTGGAAAGTCTACGATCCACTCTACCACCTCTGTGAACCAATCCTGGGCCGGCCAAAAGGGGGCTATTAACGTCATCCTCGTCTCCTTTGACGCCACAAACTTTTTCATTACTAATCCCAGGATTTTGAATGGGGGAAAAGCATATACGTCTACTCGAGACCAATTTAGCAGGAAGGCGTCTACCATAAGTGCTCTTGGATCTTCCACGACCGAGCAAAAGACTGGCCCAGCCCTTCCCGGAAATGTTGCGAAGAGATCCACATGAGAGTCCCCCACAGTGACCAGAGATCTAGACACACTTCCTCGTGTAGGGTCCACTCTGTATGAAGGACCTGGTTCCTCCTGCTGAGTCTGTCCGCCCTCACATTCTTTACTCCTGTACGAACCTTGTCAGCAGGGAGATGTTCCTGTGAGACGTCCAAAGCAATAGGTCTCTCGTCAGTTCGTAAAGGAACGAGGAGTGAGTCCCTCCCTGTTTCCGAATGTAGGCAAGTGCGGTGGTGTTGTCCACGTTTACTTGCACTACTTTGTTTGACACCAGAGGTTCTAGGCTCTTCAAAGCCAGATGCACGGCGAAGAGCTCTTTGCAGTTTATGTGCCAAGTCACCTGTGCTGGTTCCCAGGTGCCTGACACCTCTTCTGAGCCTAATGTCGCTCCCCAACCTTTCTCCGACGCGTCGGAGTACAACACTAGGTCTGGGTTCTGTGTGTTTTAGAGAGATCCCTTTGTTCTCTTCCAGAGGGGGCAACCACCACTCCAGGTGCGATTTTATCTCCACTGGAATGGGAAAAACGTCCGAAAGTTGTCCGGTTTTCCAGCTCCAAGACTTCTTGAGGAAGAATTGAAGCGGACGTAAATGAAGTCTTCCTAGTGGGAAGAACTGTTCGAGCGAGGAAAGGGTCCCTAGAAGGCTCAAAACCATTCCCTCGCCGACGTATGTTCCTTCCCTAAGAAGAGAGAGACTATCCGCAAACCTTTTGCGATTCTCTCTTGCGAAGGAAATACTCGAAAACCCCGAGAATCCATCCGAATCCCCAGATAGACTAGGTCCTGTCTGGGGGTCAGCTGAGACTTCTCGAGGTTCACGAGCAATCCCAACGCTTTGATCAAATCTAGAGTTAACTTTAGGTCCTCCAAGCACTGTCTCTCTGATCTGGCCCTGATGAGCCAGTCGTCCAGATACAGAGAGATATTTACTCCTTTGAGGCGAAGAAACCTCGCCACATTCTTCATCAGGCTTGTGAAGACCTGAGGAGCTGTGGACAGGCCGAAACACAAGGCTCTGAACTGAAAGATCCTTCCCCCCGTCATGAAACGGAGGTACTTCTTCGATGAAGGGTGGATCGGGACGTGAAAGTAGGCGTCCTGGAGATCTAGAGACACCATCCAATCTCCTTTTCGTAATGACGCTAGGACTGAAGCAGAAGTCTCCATGGAGAACTTCTCCTTCTGAACAAATTTGTTCAGAGAGCTGACGTCCAGTACTGGTCTCCAGCCTCCCGAGGCTTTCGCAACCAGAAAAAGGCGATTGTAAAACCCCGGGGAGTTTTGATCCAGTACTAGTTCTATCGCTCTCTTGTCCCACATTTGTTCCACCATCGATCGAAGAGTATCCCTCAGCACAGGATCCTTGTACTTGGCTGATAGTTCCCTTGGTATTGACGTTAGGGGAGGAGTGTTCAGGAAAGGGATACGATATCCCTTCCTTATGATAGCCAATGAAGACGCGTCTGTGTTTATCAGTGTCCAGGCTTCCACAAATCCCAGGAGCCTGGCACCTACTGGTGCTTGGAGGAGAGAATCTTCATTTTCCCTTTTAAAAGGGACGAAAGGCAGACCTACCTCTCTTCTCCGGAGCCTTCCTTCCTTGCGGGAGGTCTGGAGGTCGGACCACCTCGAAAGGGCTGAACAGATGTACTAGGTCCTTTCTTGTCAGATGCAGAAACAGGTTTCTTCTTCCTTGCTGACTGCGTCAGAAGATCCTGAGTCGCCTTCTCAGTTAAAGAATGCGCAATGTCCTTCACTAACTGAGAAGGAACAAAGTCAGATAGAGGCGAATACAGTAGAGCTGCCCTCTGAGCGTGTGAGACTGCCTTGGTTAAGAAGGCGCCATATACAGTCCTTTTCTTTAGAAGACCTGCTCCAAATAATGAGGAGATTTCAAAAGATCCATCCTGTACCGCTTTGTCAATACAAGACAATATGCATAACAGGGCTTCAGGTTCGATTCCTTCCGAATCATGGGCTTTCTTGGACATCACCCCAAGAGACCAATCTAAGAAGTTGAAGACTTCCAATACATGAAAGAGTCCCTTGAGGAGATGGTCCAGTTCAGAAATTCCCCACGTAATTCGTGCCGAATTGAGACCTTGTCGACGTGAAGCGTCAACTAAGGTCGAAAAATCTGCTTCCGATGTAGAAGGGAGAGCAATACCCATATTCTCTCCCGTCTGATACCAAATGCCTCTTTTCCCAGCTAATCTTGCTGGAGGCATGCAGAAGACTGTTCTCACCGAGTCTTTCTTAGACTTCATCCATGAGTCTAAGGATTGTAAGGCCCTCTTCATCGAAATGGTGGGCTTCATTTTGAGAAAAGACGAAGGCTTCTTCGTCTTAGCACTCGAAAAGAGAGCGCGCGGAGAAGGAGGAGCGGCAGGAGTCAACTCGTCTCCATACTCCTCAAGAAGCAAGGTAGTCAAAACCTTATAGTTCGACAGTCCTTCTCTTCCCTGATATTCATCATCCGAGTTTTCTTCCAACTCGGGATCTACATGAGTCTCCGCTCTCCTTTCCGTACGTTCCTCTTCTGGAGGAGACAAACTCCTAATAGGAGAGGGGCTAAGGGAATGATAATCTTTCCTCTTTCCCGCTTTAATAGCCTTGGAAGGCGCCACAAGCTCAGGCTTCTCTTGAAAATTAGAAGACACTTCCCGCTTGAATGACGCTTCCCGTTCGCCAAGCGTCCTGGCTGACGTCTCTCGCTTACTTGTCTGCTGACGTCTTGATGACGCTTCGCGCCTGGAAGACGCTCCGCTCTCCAAAGGCGTCCTACTTGGCGTCACAATATTGGTCGGAGCGTCACGTCTATGATCCGTTTTCAATGACGCTTCATGTCTAAAAGACGTCTTACGTCTCTCTGGCGTTACGAAACTTTCGTAAGCCACCGTTCTCGTTCTCGAACCCGAAGCTTCAGTAAGACGTTTAGCAGCTTCACATCTGCATGACGCTTCTCGTTTAGCAGGTGAGAGAGGACGAGACTTCTTAATTGGAAGCGCCACGTCCTTCCTACGAGGCGCTAAAACTCCACTAGAGAGGACAGTTGCTCTTGAACTGCCATAATTATCCTCCTTGACGCTTCTCCCCACGTCCACTGCATGACGCCTTTCGTCATCACTCGGGGGAGAAGAAGGAAAGGGTTACTTCTGCGTACACGTCAGGTGACGCTGACGCCACCTTCGCTTTTTCTAAAGAAGAGGAGCGTCATCTGAGAAGCGCTCTGGGCTCGAATCTATTTCAGGTTCTTTCATATGACGCTTCAGCGGTCTCGACAAGTTCGACTCCTTCCACCCTCGTTTAGGTGAGGGGAGAGGGAGAGGACGAGAAACACTCACGAAGGACGCTTTTCCTATAGCGCCCTTGAGCCGCCTCCGCCACGAAGCAGAGCTAGCTGAAGGGACGTCTGACCGTTGGGGATTCCCCACGACCTCCTTAAGGCTTTCGACTTTCCTTCTCCTCTGGGCATGGGAGCTTGGAAGAGGTCTAGGCCTGGGAGCGTCGCAGGGACGATCAAACGCCCCCTCCACAACACGGGAGAACTCACTTCACTGTAATGCTCACTTTCACTAGCCTTACTTGGAAGTCAGCCATCTTGGACTTCATGTCTCTAATTGTAGCTTTCAGATTGGCGATTTCCGAGGCCGAATCCGAAAGAGCACTCTGAGAATGAGATACATAGGGAGAATCTAAATCAGTAGGATTAGAATTATCCGTGAAAGGCTCAATAGGCCTTGAACTCACACCTTTCAGACGTCTAACCCTATCCCTCTCTAACTTCTTCAAATAAGAAGTCAAAGTCTTCCACTCTTCTGCATTTAATCCCTCGCATTCCTTACAAGTATTATTAGCAGAACACTGAAACCCCCTACATTTACGGCATACAGTGTGAGGATCAACCGAAGCTTTCGGTATCCTCACCCTGCAGCCTACATTCACACACATTCTCACACTCACATTTGAATCAGACATACTGAGAAAATCCAAAAGAGTAATTCCAAAAACAGTCCACAGTAGCGAATGTCAAAAACTACTATCCAGATACGTCACCAAAAAGCCGAGAAACGATGATCAAAGGATGAAATATGAATCTAAGTCAGGAGGTAATAGCAACAATGTTGATACCACCGGCGACAGAGAAAATATGATAGAAAACGGGGATGGTTCCTAGTCTGCCGCCACAGCAGGCAGGTAGATCACCTGACCTACCTGTAGCGAGTGGCGCGAAATTTGAATTTCTGTCGGGGACGACGGAGTCTTAGCTATGTATATATCTGACAGGTAAGTTGATTGTATGAAAATGTGTTTTCAAGGCAGTTATGAGATTCAATTTGGCGGCTATTGTGCGGATGGACGGGTCTGTTCACGGATGGACACCATCTTTCCCAGCCTTCCCAGCACTCATTTGAACAATGTTAGCGTATTTATGTAACGTTTATTGATCTTACTAAAGATTGCAGTTGTAATCAGCACAATAAAACAACATTTTGTTGCCTATATTAGTGAAAGTATGAAACTTGTTATTCCCGGGGTCATGGTATGAACAGAATTCATTTTTTACCTTGTAATCAGTGGTTTTATCCTTACTGCCATCACAACTGAAACTCCACAGTGTTTGATTGTTATTATACACATTTTGGTCTCAATTCACTCCACATTGCACTTTAACCAAGTTGCTGTTCCTGGTTCCTAAGCGCGCACTCCACAAACACAGTTACGAACAGCAGACGACGACACTGCAGTTTTATTCCCTAAATTGTTTACTTTACTTGTTATTTAGTTCAACTTTACTTTGTTATTTAATAATGTTGATTTAATTCATGTCTATTATCCCTTTTTTGCAACCAAATTACCCCGAAAAATTACAGATATTTCTAAAGTACTAGATACAATCCAATGTTTCTAACCTTGTCGTACATCTGGCTGCCAAAAACCATAGCAGAGCAGACTACGGATAAGTGGATTATGATTTTTTTTTTTTTTTTGCTAGCACTTTTCATTGATTTAAGTCTATATTAGTATTTTGATTTTATTTTAAATAACTGTATGCCAGAAATAAATGTAACCTTTAATGTTTGCATGCTAAGAATGGCAAAATCATCGTTGCCACATTAGCGGAGCTTCACACATACGCCGAAGCATTATTATAAACTGTTTCCATGAATTCTAGTAGTCATAGTAATGCAATAATGATAAAATTGCTTTAATATTTATGTATATATACTCTCAATACATAGGCTGATTTCACCAATTTCCACGTTTTGTGTAAGTCTTATACCCAGTTTGGAGGGTGTACACATACTGATTGGCAACAGAGAGAGAGAGAGAGAGAGAGAGAGAGAGAGAGAGAGAGAGAAAGGAAGGCGAAGGAGGAAGGAAGGACAGGGGTGGCGGTGTAGGGGGGGGGGGGGGGGGGGAAGGGTAGGTGGAGCTTTTTACGCGTGTTCGTATCCATTTCTGGATAATAGTGTTTTTGTCTCTTGGTACAAAGACAAGTGTCGTTATTCTTTACGATTAGTGATTCACGATACCCTTATAAATTACGGCACTGGGTGTAATGCACTATAGCAAAATCTCGTTCTGATACGAGTGTTCGTTACAGAAATATTTCCCAAAAACGTGCTTGCACTGTCTCTGAAACCCATAGTAAGTATGCTGCTTAGTTGTCAATCAAGTTTTTGTAATCAAGTATTTTTTACAAGCTAGCTATTGTATAAATTTGTATTTTTCTCAATCAAAACATATGCCCCCTCAATGCTAACTTTCCTCTTTTAACAACTTTCTGGTCATTGCAAATTCAGCCCCATAATTTCTTATGGTGTAAAAACAGACAGAGGCCCAGGGACCGAAAGCAATTGCGTCTCACTACGGCGGTAATTCGGCAGTAAAACATCTTCATATATCCAAAAAGTAAATAATAAAGATATACGTACATGCGCATTACGATTACAACAATTACATGAATAGCTGATAACAATCTGCATGAATAACTGGTAAACTGTTCTGAAAGAAAGTTGAGTATAGCAATTATTTACAATAGGTAAGTAAGTCAAGATGTCATGAAAGAACGTTCTAATTCCGAAAAATAATTACTTAAATTTGAGTCAGAATCGAGTTACTTTTTCAATAATGAATATTTTTAAATTAATCATCATAGATATGTAAAATGGCAATTTGTTGAAAATTGCATTTTTCCTAACTATACAAACCCTCGGTCCTTTAACAATAGGAAGTAGCTAGCGGCAGCTGGAACGGTCGTAAGCTTCGAACAAGGGGAGAATGGTAGTTAACTGCTTGTCCGACAGTGCGCGCGCCCGCGTGCCTGAGAGGTGAAGAATCACTTTTGCTTTAGGCCCGTACAAAAAAATGCAGAGTGAGGGGTGGCATGAGGTGGGACTATATGTAAAGGACCTCAGGTTTGTAGTTAGGAAAAATGCAATTTTCGACAAATTGCCATTTGTTCCGACACGAATACAAACCCTCGGTCCTTTAACAATAGGAAGACTCACTTCTTGGTGGGAGGAATCCGAGTCTTTTTGGTGAACAGACTGGTGTTCGTCCAACCTTGGAAAGCCTCCCCGGTCGTAAGAGCGAGGGAGGGGTCCAAGCCTCTGTCCGATTGATCGGGGTGTGCACCGCAGGATCAATGGTCAGACCTCTGGGCCAAGTACTAAGAGAGAGGCAAGCGTATCTCTTCGTACCAGCAAGCAAGAACTTGTTCCTGTTTGCAAGAGGCAACATAAAGTATGGGTTTGTCTCAAGCTGGCATCCACTTCCTCCCCCTTGTTGGAGGAAGTGGTGGATATATGCTCCTATCCCTAGTGAAAGGGATAGATGGGGCTCTGTTGAGTAGCTCACCTGCATCTCGTCCTTATCCAGCAGGGTGACGACCGTGTCCCTCTACCCACAGGGTAGAGGGGAAGAAAAAGATGGGAAGAGAAGCCAGTCACACACTCATTCACTCATCCATTCTTACGGTCACACCAGGACTCGATGCTGTTCAGCCTGCGAGGGTCTGGGTTCCCTACACAACGTGTTGAGCAGCCACCACGGGTCCCAAGGAAAAAGATCCTAGGACCTGTGGGCAATATCCCGAAGGTAGAAGGAGGTGCATGTGGTCTGGTTGGACCAGTCCCCTGCCTTCAGTAACTGCGCCACGGAGAAGTTCTTGCGGACAAAGCAGCATCTCCTTCGCATCGAAGGCGGTGAAGTCCATTAGGGAGGGTATTGTGAACGACTCGAACCGATCGTCAGGGACCGAAGGGTTCCGAGTCTTCGCTACGAAATCGAGCGTCACGGATCCCCATCCCCTGGATGCTTGACTTCGCAGGAAAAGTCATGCAGTTTCCTCAGAGGAAAAGAAGGGAATAGTCGCATGACCTATCCCTCTTCTCGACTTCGGTGATGTCCAGTACCCATACTGGTCTGTCCGTTTGCCACGAAGAGTCTCGCATCCTCCTATCCCCATGCAGCGAAGTTCTCGGTAGTGGGATAGGACACCGACACTAACCTCCATGGGGGGTGCGTGTCGATGTTATGGGTACTGTGACAAGCTATTAAGACGAAGTAATGATTGCTCCGTAACAACCGAACTAAGTCCCACAGCGTAGTTCGTAACTGACATCCGGCCGCCTCTGACAGCTGTCCGACTGAACCTGGGGGTATTCGCTATCGGAAAGTGAGGCAAGTTGTCCAAGTATCCGAGTAAGTCACGTGACCTTCGCCTTTTAAAGGGTTATGCCGAGATACCAAACAAATAATGTATTTGTTTGTCACCAATGCCGGACGGCGAGGTGATGATTCTCTTAAGGCATATGCTCAAAAGGCGAAAGTCAATTGCCGTCTAGAGACCTAGGTCCCTGAAGCCAAGACACTCTCATAGTAGTTGAATCTCAGCTAAGGAGAACCAACATTATGTGTGACGTTGAAGACTAAGGTAGGCAATGAATGCAACCTACGTCTTCCAGCTGAATCGAGAGAAGGAATCTCAAGATTCTGAACCTGTGCTTACAAATGACTGAAAACGCTAACCGCTATTTCATTGCTGTCCGGTGAAAAGTCGTAGCTGCAATGAAAACGGGGCGTTCTTCAGTAATGAAAACACAGGGGAGAGCCGCCTGAAGAACTGCTTCTCATGGGCTGAACGTTTGGAAGTAGAGCTGGCAGGTGTGGGAGTAGGCGATGTCTTTCAATACATCTGCTAATCCGGGGTGAACAATGAACAATTGCACACCTCCGAATACGAGATATTTTGAGGACAAACTCAGATTCCGCAAAAATCATTTGCATTATCGCAGTGCGATGCAGCAAGAGACTATTACAGAATTCTGTTACTGTGCGGTAAACAGAAAGATGAAAGTCGAAGAGATATCTCTGTTGTAAATTCTCACAATACTGAAGGCGATGAATTCGAGCGTCACAGCAGTAGATGGTCATTCATGTATGCGAGAATCCCCGTTAATCAGAGACTTAAGTCCGTGATTGTTGGGCAGAGATACGGTTGGTATTCAATCAAAGCAGGGGAGAAAGACATAACCAACCGTGCATCTCGAAGCGGCAGCTGGTACTGAGTTGCCTCAGGCAATTCAATACGCAGTAGCTGTCGCTGACTCGTCATCCTGAGTTGCCAAGTAATCCGTTCCACGAAGGAATGCGTTCGGCTAGAACCACCGAGCATAAAAGATATGCTCGAGCAATTATATTTAGGCGAAACGAATTTCGGTAAATACAAAAGCTGAAATGGTGTTGTCGTGACAAAACCATAAGTATATAAAATTGAAACTGGAAACTCCTGGGAGGTTGCAGGCAACCCCGAGTTGCAGTTCAATTAGAATACTCCTCGTCTAAGTCGCAATCCGTAGAGTAAACTAGGATATGCGCCTACCCCACCCCTCGGACAATTCAACTGCTTAGCAGAATCATGTCGCGAGGTTAATATACGTAGTTTATTTGTAGGATTCTGAACAACGATCTCCATCCTAAATTCTTTTCCTTCAAGAAAACAAAATAAGGATTGGAGATCGACCACCTTCGATCTCTATCAAAGAGTGAAGGAGAAGTCTTCAATGGTGAACAGAATACCAAAGACGAAAGTTCAAGCCAAACTGGATGTTCCCGTCCGTTCTTCTCTATTCCAGGTTGGTCGCCTACTGTGAGATACTCTTCTTTCAGCAGCAGTCTTCTTCCCAATGCTAGAAATTCCAGGAATTCGAGCATAGGCGAGGTTCCCGATTATCGCGTAACAATTATCGGGGATTCTCGTCTCGCTCACTTTGGACCGTAGTCTCGCCTAAGTGTTTGGAGATCGTAAAAAACTCGAACACTCTGAATGCGCTAGAAATTTCATAGAATTCTAAGCACTCTGCGAAACCCCCACCGAATTCGTCAAACAATATCGGCTGGTGGTCCTCTCGATTCCCATAGAAATCGAGGATGGGGCAGGATCCCTCCTCAACGACCGGGGCTTACGTCAGGTAGGACCCGAAGGTCCCCCCGGTAGCGCAGTCCCCAACGTGGGATCCTACAGAGAAATCTCTGTAGGATCCCTCCCATTTCCCTCATAGCCGTAAGGAAAGAGGGAATGGGGGAGGAATTGGATACTCTCTCGCCTTCCCAGTGGAACTAGCAGTTGGAGAAGAGTAGGAACAGCCATCGCCTTGCGGCGATGGCCTCTCAGAGTCTGGGAAAACGTATCGTCAGGAGAAAAAGTTTTCCCCGAGGAGGGTTACGAACTCGCCCTGTAGGTAAGGGTCTGCCACCACTGTGAACGCCGTCTGGGTGGGGCTGATCGACACCTGACAGGGGAGAGCCGATACCGTCCTCCGACTCATTCCAGTCCTCATCGAGGTCGAAACCTCTCAGGAGGACCGAAGGGGTATTTAAATACTGTGTCCGAAGACACGTAGAAACGCCGCTGTCGCAGTAGAGGAGGTGGAAGTAGCTTGTTCGACCGGCCAGATCTGAGAGAGCCTTCTTATCCGGAGACGAGAGAGACTGGTTCAAGACAGAATCGGCAAGCTCCGATCGCGGCAGACCCACCGTCGGTTTGGGTTCCCTCTCGGGCCCCAAAAGACTCGAGCCGAGACGTGGGCTCCGCTGGTGGGAGCGGCGATCCTTCCCCGAGGTCGTTGCGCTGACGAATCAGCGCCATAACCTCAACAAAGTCCCTCTTGATCTTGGAAGTCATAGCATCTTGCAGAGTAGGACCGTCAAGCCCCTCAAAGAAGAGCATTCCGAGAACCTCCCCCTTAAGGAGGAGGAACTGCAATAGACCCCTCTCGGATTCCTCCTGCCACTTGCGAGTACGTCCTGGTCGGTCCGAAGATCGTACCTGGTACTTAAGGCGTCGTGACGGGATCGATCACCCCGCTGTGCCTCGCTCTTCCTGGTGCAAACCGAGGAAGTTGCAGGCACGGGAGAGGAAGACATGACGCTCCTCTTTCGCCCGCTGGCAGAACCAGCGGGCTTGGAGGGCTGCAGGCGATCGCCAACTTGCAGGCCTAGTCGAGCCATTTCCCAGGGAAACGGCTGGACCGAGAACAGCGGCCCCGATCTCGTGTGCAGAGGAGCTGCTGCTGGTCCCCCTATCCGCCCGGTCCCTGTGGGAGCGGCGGTCAAGAGACCTGCAGAGACCACTGTCGCGGTGAGACCAGTGCGTGTCCTCACGGCGCGTCATACCGCTGGTACCAGCCGAGGCTGGCACCAACGATCGGGAGGGGGGAACCTCTTCCCAGCCTCAGCCCGTGGCTGGTCAGAGACAGTCACGTCTACAGGGTTACCAGCTGGTCACTGCGAGAGCGGCCGCTGGCCTGGCGAGAGTCACATGAGCGGCTCTCACCAGCTTCTGCTCCGTGCCACGGTCCTGGCGCTGAGTGAACTCTGGCGCCAAAATTTGGCTATACGCTCTCCCGCGGGAGATCGTATACTCGGAACTTCTCATGAACGAGAGACCAAGCTGGAACCTGGCGTAGCGGCAGCGCCGCAAACACCAGGCGAGGAAGTACCGGTGGTAGTTGGTACGCCTCTGGTCCCCGTCTTCTTCTTCCTTGCGGAAGGGGAGACGGGCCCTGTTCCCTAAAGAGCAGGAGGACCGGCAGAAGAACCCCCCCGTCCCATGGGAGTGGAATGAGCCCTTAGAAGTTCCCGAAGGAGCCTTCTTAGGGGGAAAACCCGGGTTACCAGTTGGTCACTGCGACAGCGGCCGCTGGCCTGGCGAGAGTCACCTGAGCGGCTCTCACCAGCCTTCTGCTCCGTGCCGCGGTCTTGGCGCCGAGTGAACTCTGGCGCTGAAACTTTGGCTGCACGGTCTCCCGAGGGAGAGCGTACACTCGGGATCTCTCGCGAACGAGAGACCGAGCCGGAACCTGGCGTAGCGGCATCGCCGCTAGCACCAGGCGAGGAAGTACCTGTGCTAACCGGTACTCCTCTGGTCCCCGTCTATCTCTTCCTTACGGAAGGGGAGACGGGCCCCGCTCCCGAAGGAGCAGGAGGACCAGCAGAAGGACCCCCCGTCCCACCCCGGTGAGACGGGGGGTCCTTAGAAGTTCCCAAAGGAGACTTCTTAGGGGGGGGAGGCAACTTCTTCTTCTTCGGCTTATGGGCCTTAGAAGTCGAAGGGGAAGAGGCAGCAGCAGACGATGAAGACGAAGATGACACCTTCCTCTTCCTCGTCAGCTCACGCAGGACAGTCGTCAGGTCCTCCATCCAGGCCGGAGCCGGGGCTATTGCCGAAGCAACACGGCCCGACTGCACCTGTCCGGAAGGACCTGGGACTGGGGACGACACACCGTGGGCAGGACCAGCATGGACAGGCGCAGGAACCAGGAGCGACAGGTACAGCAAATAGCTCAGGAGCGGCAGGAACAGCGGCAGTGGTAGACCCAGAAGGGACAGCCAAGCCAGCAGCGGGAACCACATCAGCGGCAGGTACGACAGGCCCAGCCATCGCCTCGTAGAATCATCGGCAGCCAGCGGGAACCTGGGTACTGGCGGCTGGTCCAGGGGCGAGCTGCTGGAACAGCGGAAGTCTGGGGCAGGCAACACGAAGAACACAGGCGGCGGCGGCATACCCCCCCTCGGTACGGCGGCGACCGGCCCTAGTAGCGGCAGACTGCGTCACCGACAGATCATGGGGAGTGAAGACCAGGCGGGGGGGAACAGCATAAGTGGCCGTGGAGGTAGTAGTGGAGACCGCTCCATGAGTCACCGCCCCAGCAGCCCATGGATGCTAGGCACGCCCTGCCGCCGCAGTGGTCCATACCTGTCCAAGGTCGTCTCCCACGGATGTAGCACCTGCGGTAGCACAGACAGATTAGTAAAAGGGGTTCCCTCACGCACGGGGGAGAGACATGCCCCACCCCGAACGCAAGGAAGACCCCAAATACAAAATACAACGAGGAAGCTGAGCGGGGGGCAGGAAAGAAGACAAAAGAATCGGATACCAAGGGGAGTCGCGGGAGAGCTTTCCGACGACTTCCTGGCAGACCTTCGCTTCCCCTACCCCCGCACAGCAGTGAAAAGTAATATGAAAATGAAACAGAATACTGCACTTGCGATTCACTTCATAGAAATTAAAGGGGGAAGGATCAATTCCCGGGTAAGAGCGGAAACTTGATCCAATAATAATATGATGCTATCATAAAATATATATGAAAATGAAACAGGGTACTGCACTTGCGATTTCACTTTCACAGAAAATAAATCGTAAGGATCAATTCCCGGGTAAGAGCGGAAATTGATCCAAAATTAAAAGATGCAATTAAATAAATGAAAATGAAAAAGAATACTGCAATTGCGAATCCACTTTCATTGCATTCTATTCATACAAAATAAGAGGCTTGTGCCAAGTGCATTCACGCTCTCGGCAACGAACGCACAGGGCAAAAATATAATGAAAAGAGTACTTACATTTTTCAATCACACACTTTCGCCCAAAATACTTGACTTGGCGCGAGCGTGCCCGCCCTCGGCACCGAGACAATTCAAGGGTATCAATTTCATGAAAAGAGCGGAAACAGCCGCATCTACGGCGATAGCTCCATGTTGGCTCATAATTAAGTAATGAAAATGAAAACCGTGTACTTACAGTTTCATTTTCAAGTCAAACAAACCATTAGTAGAAAACACAATATAAACAAAGCATACGACGATGAAGCGGGCAGAGCGCGATGACGAACACGTCCTTCACACCCGCGGCCGAAAGCTAAAGTGATTCTTCACCTCTCAGGCGCGCGGGCGCGCGCACTGTCGGACAAGCAGTAACTACCGTTCTCCCCTTGTTTGAAGCTTACGACCGTTCCAGCTGCCGCTAGCTACTTCCTATTGTTAAAGGACCGAGGGTTTGTATTCTTGTCGGAACAAATATTGATGTTTTACTATTTATTTAAAAAATTAGGGTAAAAAACCGCAGGGTACAGAGTGGACCATGTACAATCAGCGTGAACATTCCCCAAAAAAGTACATTATAATGCGTCCTGACATCGGTGATGGGCATCAGTCGCGACTTCTTGTTGGTGAGAAACGGAGCTAAAGACCTCTACTCTCCATTTGAAGTAAGTATTTTCTCCAAAGTTAGAAATTAAGGCCAAATTTAAAGCATTAAACATAGGGTAGTGAAAAGGGTGTCCAACGCAGTGCAAATCTCACCAAAACGCGTTCAACATTTTTACTTACAACTCGAAATATTTAGAAGATTGACGCCATCTCGATGTTTACGGAGTCGCTTGTGTCAATAAACTAACCATTTCCTGTGATAAATCCGCACACCACTTGTACCCACAGACGCTGGGGCACTTTCATCACAACAATCGGAAAACTTTCCCTCACCAAGTAAACAACTGTTTTGTAGAAGACGACGACGAAGAGTGCACTTCGATAATTTTTTAAATAAATAGTAAAACATCAATATTTTACATATTTATGATGATTAATTTGAAAATATTCGTTATTGAAAAAGTAACTCGATTCCGACTCAAATTTAAGTAATTATTTTTTGGAATTAGAACGTTCTTTCAAGTCCTGTATTATGATGTCACGACATCTTGACTTTCGTACCTATTGTAAATAATTGCTTTACTCAACTTTCTTGCAGAACAGTTTACCAGTTATTCATGCAGATTATCAGCTCTTCATGTATTTGTTATAATCGTAATGCGCATATATATCTTTATTATTTACTTTTTGGATATATGAAGATGTTCTACTGCCGGATTATCGCCGTAGTGTGACGCAATTGCTTTCGGTCCCTGGGCCTCTGTTTTCGCACCAAAAGAAATTACGGGACAGAATTTGCAATGACCAGAAAGTCGTTAAAAGAGGAAAGTTACCATTGAGGGGCATATGTTTTGATTGAGAAAAATACAAATTTATTCAATATCTAGCTTGTAAAAAATACTTGATTACAAAAAACTTGATTGACAGACAACTAAGCAGTATACCTACTATGGGTTTCAGCGACAGTGCAAGCACGTTTTTGGACAATACCTATTTCTGTAACGAACACTCGTATCAGAACAAGATTTTGCTATAAAGCATTACACCCAGTGCCGTAATTTATAAGGGTATCGTGAATCACTAATTGTAAAGAATAACGACACTTTACCTTGTACCAAGAGACAAAAACTCCATTATCCAGAAATGGATATGAACACGTGTAAAAAGCTCCACCTACCCTCTCCCCCCCCCTCCACTGCCACCCCTTTCCTTCTTCGTTCCTTCGCCTTCCTTTCTCTCTCTCTCTCTGTTGCCAATTGGTATGTGTTGACCCTCCAAACTGGGTATAAGACTACACACAAAACGTTGAAATTGGTGAAATTAGGCTATGTATTGGAAGTATATATACATAAATATTAAAGCAATTTTATCATTATTGCATTACTATGACAACTAGAATTCATGGAAACAGTTTATAATAATGAATCGGCGTAAGTGTGAAGCCTCCACTAATGTGGCAACGATGATTTTGCCATTCTTAGCATGCAAACATTAAAGCATGCAAACATTAAAGGTTACATTTATTTCTGGCATACGGTTATTAAAGAAATTCAAAATACTAATATAGACTGAAATCAATGAAAAGTGCTAGCAAAAACAAAAAAGCAAAAAAAAAAAAAATGTATATAGCTAATTCACTTATCCGTAGTCGTTCCTCTATGGTTTTCGGCAGCCAGATGTACGAAAACGTTAGAAACATTTGATTGTATCTACTTTAGAAATATCTGTAATTTTTCGGGGTAATTTGTTTGCAAAAAAGGGATAATATATATGAATTAAATTAAAATTTTTAAATAAAGTAAATTTGAACTACTAAATAACGAGTAAAGTAAACAATTTAGGGAATAAAACTTTGCAGTTTCGTCGTCTGCTGTTCGTAACTGTGTTTGTGGCGCGCGCGCTTAGGAACCAGGAACAGCAACTTGTTTATAGTGCAATGTGGAGTGAACTGAGACCAAAATATGTATAATAACCATCAAATAAGCACTGTGGAGTTTCAGTTGTGATGGCAGTAAGGATAAAAACCACCGATTACAAGGTAAGAATGAATTCAGTTCAAACCATGACCCCGGGAATAAAAAGTTTCATACTTTCAGTAATATAGGCAACAAAATGTTTTATTGTGCTGATTACAACTGCAATCTTGAGTAAGATCAATAAACGTAACATACATACGCTAACATTGTTCAAATGATTGCTGGGAAGGCTGGGAAAGATTATTTTCGTCACTGATCAAAACCTGTACATCCCACAGTAGCCGCCATATTGGATTTCAAAACCACCTTGAAAACATATTTTACGAAGAGCGTCACATGCTTATTTTAGTTCGTATGGGGCTTTCATATATCACATTATGTTGACGAAACTTCAATCTTTTGAATGGTATGCTTGGAGTTGTAATTGTATTCTTGTTTCACCATTTAAATATCGAGTGAATAAGACATGAAAACCGTGATAAGGGTTGGTAGTCGCTGGTTTTTTCCCCTATCTAGTGCACGCTTCGTCGTCTTCTTCTACCAAAACAGTTGTTTACTTAAAAACGTCATGGTTAGGGACTGTGTTTAGATTGTTGTGATGAAAGTGCCCCAGCGTCAGTGGGTACAAGTGGTGTGCGGATTTATCACAGGAAATAGGAAGTTTGTTGACATTTGCACTGCTTTGGACATCCTTTTCACTACCCTCTGTTTAATGCTTTAATTTTGGCCTTAATTTCTAACTTTGGAGAAAATACTTACTTCGAAAGGACAGTAGAGCTTTTTAGCTCCTCCTCTCACCAACAACAACTCGTGACTGATGACCATCTCCTTTTTTGAAGGGTGGCCAGTCGTGATAGTCGGTGGGTTGGGCCAGTCCACGCGGTGTTTTACTCTTTAATCTTTTACGCTAGCCTAGGCTACCTTTAGCCTAGTCTTGGCCTGTGTTGCCAAATTTATTGTGTAGGCTATTTTATACAACCTGTATCGCCAACAAGGGCAGAACCCAGAAAACGACCCATTATTATCCATACAAAGGTTCAAATAACCTAAATTAGACAATTAGTGTTCCAGTGTCACTTTAAACCTACCTGACAGTTTGTCCGTAAGAGCTCGAGATGAACTCTCTAACCTTTGTCTTCAGGTTGCCGAGCGTACACGGCTCGACATTAATAACAAACTTCTGCGTGTTTGAATATTTGATTTTCAGTCTCATTTTCTTGCTAACAAGGACCGAAATTCTTGATCAAACCTGAATTGAGGCAGCAATCACTGTAGAGTAGACGTGTAACCAATCTCTTCGTCTGACAGGGCAGACATATCTACGTGATCATGACAAGACTAGTTGTAGTAGTAGTGAACAGACAGAGTCAACTTTGAAACGGCTCGCTTGTGCGTTCAACTGTAATTTCGTTTATGCTTGTTAATGCTTATATTCTCTATGGTAGGTACCATAAGTGTAGTTAAATTATTTCCCATTTCATATCAAGAGAGATCTGTGAAAATTAAGATCCCTATTAGCTAACTAATATCATGATTTTTAAAGTAAATTGTATTTTTTCCTAACTACACAACCCATCGGTTCTTTATATAAGGATTAACTTTCAGCGAGGGCTGGAATCCGGTCGTAAGAAAATAACAAGGTAGTTAGGCTGTAACTGCTTGTCCGATGGTCGGGATTCCTACCCGACTGGACGTAAACATTACACTTTGCTTTTGGCCCAGGAACAGATTGAGGGGTGCCATGAGGTGAGCCTATATGTAAAGGACCTTAGGTTTGTACAGTTAGGAAAAATACAATTTATTTTCAAAAATTGATTTGTTCCTACACGTTATACAGTTTCATCGGCCCTTTACATAATGACTGTCGCGAATGTTATGGCGACTTTCATTAAGGTTCGTGCCAGATGTTATGAGGCTGGTAGCCCGTACACAAGGACAACTCGATAGGTAAACCCGCATGAATTTAACAGTTTTATTACAAAACCAAACTCTTCAATAATAACAGCAAAACAAGATAATAAAGCGTGAACTTAGGTAGCTCAGCACACTAAACTTTGACAAAATCTACGTGGTCACGCGACCACTCAAAAACACTGAAAATCTCGTTAAATCAAATTTCACGTCCACTGAAATAAATGGCAACACATTTCCGAATGGTAATTAAACAGAGTGAGCAATGATTAACTTTAATTAGCCTAACGATGGCTACAAAAAGGGACGATTAAGTTATTATGTATAATTCTGGTCAATCGCCTTCCTCCATGCCCAAGCTCACACCCACACACCACATACAAGACCAGCAAGAGTTGCTATCTCAACTGCGTTAATTAGAAGGAAGAGGGCGAGATCGTTTGTTGTTGTTGAAGATTAAGCCAGTCTTGTGCTGGCACGGGCTCCTGTTCCTAGAGCAGCCCATAACTGGGAGGCGAGATCGGGGTGCAAGGCGGTTTTATACCCGAGCGAATTGGGTTTGTCAATTTCATCGAGAGTTTGTTCTCCTCAAAAAGGAAGCATTCCTTCGTTTTTCATGCAATTTATAAAACAACAAGAATTTTATCATTAATCTATGAGGAAGGAGAGGCGATGACTGATAAATGTGAATATACAAAAAAGGAATCCTTTCACTTTAGCCGCCAGACTGCCTGATACGTGGCAATTCACCTTACATTGAAAGCGGGATAAGGATGGATGGGCGGGAAATACACCTCGGAAAATTCATGCACTAATTTTTCGCGACAAGGATGACTCACTGATTGGTGGGAGGAATCTGTGTCATGTGAACAAACTGGTGTTCGCCCAACCAAGATTCCCGCCCTGGTCGCAAGAGCAGGTGTGGGCGGGGTGGGGGGGACCTAGCCTCTGCCTGATTGATCAGTGTGAGAACTGCAAGACCAATGGTTAGACCTCTGAACCTATTTATAAGAGGGAGGCAAGTGTGGCCTCTTATGAATAGCAAATAAGAACTTATAGTCGGAAGCAAGAAGACAAATATACATTGTCGACTTTGTCTCATGCTAGTGTCCACTTCCCCCCTTGTTAGGGAAGGGATGGATATACGCTTCTATATCAGTGATGACCACTGCTCTCTGCCTATAAAAGGAGAGCAGAACGAAGAGGGAAGAGAAGCCAGTCCCATTCTCTCTCCAACCCGTTCCTGCGGTCACACAAGGCGGTATGTCCAGATAAAGGAGCTGAGCAAGCTATACAACCTGTTGAGCAACCACCATGGGTCCTAAGGAAAAGTGTCCAAGGACCCATGAGCTCTTTCCCAAAGGTAGGAGGAGGTAGACAGTGTCTGGTTGGACCATCTCCCTGCCTTCCATACCTGCGATACCGACAAGTTCTTGCGGAAAAGGTATGACCAGGATCTCTGACTTCGTGGGTTGTCGAAGGAAAGTACCTGAGTCGAAAATCCATTCGGAGGGGTACGCTTCCCTAATCATCTTACGAAACCAGAAAGAGAGAGTATTCTTTGAATGCCTCCTTCTTGGTCACCCTGGCGCTAACAAAGAGGAGTCCCCCTTAAGTCTGAGGGGACGAGTCCTCATTCGATAGTGTCTTTCCACTCTAATGGTGCAAAGTAGCATCCGTCTTGCTCATTTCTATTAAAGACCTCTGGGGAGGGAATCGTAAGGACTCGAAATCGAGTGTAGTCAATTCCCATCCCCTCGAGTGTTTCACGCCCCTGAAGAGGTCATGAAGTTCACTCACCCTCTTGCTGCTGCTAGGTTTTGCAGAAAGATGGTCTTGACAGTCAGGTCCTTATCTGACGACTCTTGGAGAGGCTCGTAGTTTTGCAAGTCAAACTCCTGAGATGACAGTCACATCCCACTCAGGGGTCCTGAGCTCCCTGAGCGAGCAAGACCTCTTGAAGCTCCTCATTGGAGGTACATCTCCATCGGAGAGGAAACCTCCAATCCTTGCGGTTTCAGGACCAAGGCTATGGCCGGCCTGCCACCCTTAACTGTCGAGACAGAGAGGAGCTTCCCGGCAAAGAGAGATAGGCAATCCACAATCTGTAAAGAGTGGCTCTGAGTGGAGAGCGACCCCGTCTACAGCACCAACCACAGAAGACGGACCACTTCCCTGGTACACTGCTGTAGGGAACCGGTTGAAGTAACCTGCCATCTCTGTTGCTACTCAGCGAGGGAAACCTCCTCACTAGCAAGTGATGGAGGACAACCGCCAGCTGTGAAGACACCAGGAAAGTACTGCTGAGTGGTACCATCTATGTGCGGTTGAGCCTGAAGGTTATGCCATGGGGGATAAAACTTCTGCTATGCACTGGAGAGAAGAGCCCTCAGATCGGGATACCAAAGGGCCTTAGGTCATTTGGTGGCTGGTTGTTCCTGTCAAGACAGAAAACAGATGAGCTGCCCTTCTGAACTTGCTGATCCATCAATCAGCCCAGGGTACTTTATCCTCTGTTTGGGGAAGAGATCTGTCCTCTCGACTTTACCACGATCCTCAGATCGTGACCGCTTCGAGAGGAAAAACAATCTCTACCCTTAGTAACTGGGAGTGATGATTTGCCAGTACTAACCCCTCGTCAAGATACCTCCAGAGATGGATCCTGACTGAGTGGGCCCAAGCTGATACAGGTGTGGACACTCATGTGAACACCTGAGGGGCAGTTGAAAATCCAAAGCCAATTCTCTGAATTGGAACCCTGTGCCCGCGAGGATAAAGCGGAGATACTTCCTGTGGGACTGATGGACGGGTATCCAAGAATACTCATCCTTCAGGGCCACTGAAAGCATGAAATCGTTCCTCTCGACAGAGGCGAGCGCAAAACCTGGTGCCTCCATCGTGACCCAACAGCCAATTCAGTCGTTACCCATCCAACCACCAATTAACCCCCCACTTCTCTCTCTCTCTCTCTCTCTCTCTCTCTCTCTCTCTCACACACACACACACACAAAGAAGTTGTCAAATGGAACTCCATAACTCCTCCATAGCGTTGGCCATGACAGACGAAGCCTATGAGCAGATGTGCCCATGGATGATCGTGCAGCCGGACGCAATACAATACACCCAGCTAAAGGCGAAGATGATCAACACCTTATCCCAGCCCACCATCAACAGAGCTACCCGAATCCTTGACCTGGTAGTAAACCCAATTCAGGATAAGGACCCACAGGTCTTCTGGAATAGGCTGATAGACCTCATCCTCCTGCTGGAATGGGATGACAATGGGCGACGCAAGGAAATCAGCCTTAAGCGGGAGATATTCCTCCATTAGTTGGAACCAGAGGTAAGGAAGCAGATAACGGAGATCCACGCCCTATCCGATGAGGAATTGGTCGTGAAGGCTCGCAGTCTGGCCGAGTCCTCACAAGTGGCCACCTTTTCCACCCCATCGATGCCTTCGAACAACTGCCTGATAGAGGACGACGCAGCAGAATCAGAATCGGCAGAAATCTACGCCGTACAAAAAGGATCCCTGACTCAGCAGGGAGGTGGAAACCCAGCATGGTGTTTCTACCATAGGAAATTTGGCAAATACGCCATACGGTGCAAAAAACCATGCTCATGCAACCAGTAAAAAAACGGGGAAGGTACCTGCCCCCATCAGCAGCCGTAGCTGCGCTTTTTCAGAGGCCACAACCCATAGGTTTCTACGTTCACGACGAGATCTCCAGCAGGTGAATGTTAGTAGACACTGGAGCTATGCAATCAATGTTCCCACCTCCCCTTCAGAGGAGGATCACAGCTGCCCCCCCCCGACGACACCACTGCCCTAATAGCCGTGAACGGGACCCCCATCTGCTCCTTCGGTATGAGATCTCGCAGGATATCCATCCTGGGTCAGACCTATGAGTGGCCTTTTATTATCGCCGACATCAAGGCCCCTCTCCTCGGAGCAGACTTCCTGGCACAACATGGCCTCCTGGTTGACGTGGGCTGCAAATGCCTCCTTGACACAGGGACCTGCCGGTCTTTTCCCCTCTCCACAGAACCAAGAATTCCTACCTTCTGCTCCATAGCACCCCACAAATACAGCGCCCTTCTTTAGGAGTTCCCCAACGTATTCAAGCCGGAATTTCGTCAGGTGGCTGGAACCCCGGCCTTGCATGGTATCTACCATCACATCGCGACCATAGGCCCGCCCACACACGCAAAGTTCCACAGGCTACTGCCGAACCATCTCCAAGAAGCCAAAAGGGCCTTCATAGAGATGGAGCAGATGGGCATCTGCAGGAGGGCCTCCAGCCCGTGGGCATCACCCCTCTACATGGTCAAGAAGGTGGATGGGACCTGGAGACCTTGTGGGGACTACTGTCGGTTGAATTTAGTAACTACTCCAGATCATTACCCCTGCCAAACATGCAGGACCTGACGGGGCCCCTTCATGGAGCAGCATTATTTACAAAAATGGACCTTCTCAAATCATACTTTCAGGTACCAGTTAACCCCGAAGACGTACCCAAGACAGCCATCATCACACTGTTCGGGTCCTATGTCTTTGCATACTCCACCTTCAGCCTGAGGAACGCTGGAGCCACCTTCCAGCTACTGATGGACAGCAGACCTGCCCTTCTGCGTATGCTCCATGGACAACATCCTCATTTTTTCCAGGTCACCGCAAGAACATCTGCGGCACATCTAAGCCGTTTTGCAGCGCTTTCAGGAGAATGGATTAGTCGTCCGTTTCGACAAGTGTACCTTCGGCTCTGAGAAGGTGAACTTCCTGGGGCACGAGATCTCCACAGAAGGCATCCGTCCCATGATGTCAAAGGTAGCTGCAGTAGGGAAATTCCCGACGCCAACCATGATCAAGGCACTGCAGGAGTTCATTGGAATAGTGAACTACTACCGCTGATTCATACCAGATTTTGCCTGCACCATGTTCCCCCTGACGGAGGCCCTGAGGATAACCAAAAAAGCTGGTGTGGGAGATAGCGCAGCAACAAGCCTTCCTGCAGACGAAGACATATCTTTCCTGGGCGGCCACCTTGGCTCACCTAGACCCCGCCGTGCCCTTACAGCTTGCCACCGATGCCAGCAACGTCACATGCAGAGCAGTCCTGGAGCAGGTGATTCATGGGGTCACCCAATCATTGCCTTTTTCAGCAGGAAGTTGCAGCCCGCTGAGACCCGATACAGCACCTTTGACAGGGAATTACCAGCAGTCTATCAGGCCGTTTGGGATTTCTGGTATCTACTGGAGGGGAACCTTTCACCATCAGAACAGACCACCAACCACTGATTCACGCCTTTACCAAAGTAGGAGATGCCTGGTCTGCCAGACAACAGGGCCACCTCACAGCCATAGCGGAGTTTGGATGCACCATTTGCTACGTCCCCGGCAGGAGAAACCTCGTGCCCGATGTCCTTTCCCGTGTCGAAATCAGCTCAGTCCACCTCGGGATCGACTACGAAGACCTAGCCAGGGAATAAGCAGCCGACCCTGAGTTGCCAACCTACCGAACCGCAATCACCTTCCTCAAGAGGGAAGACGTGCCCTTCGGCCCGTCGCCAACGACACTCCTCTGTGATAACAGCACAGGTCTCCCTCACCCGCTAGTCCCAGCATCCCGGAGAAAGAAGGTTTTCGAAATCATCCACAGCCTCTTGCATCCGTCGGGCCGAACAACAACTCGACTCCTGACAGAGAAGTTCGTGTGGCATGGCATCCAACTGGATTCTCGGAAGTGGGCGAGACAATGCATTCCATGCCAGAAGAGCAAGATCGGCAGGCACACCGAGTCAGGAATTGGCAGTTTTCCCCAGCCCAAGCATAGATTCGGCCATATCCATGTAGACGCCGTAGGGCCCCTTCCTCTGTCAGGAGGTCACAGGTACCTCCTCACAGTCATCGATCTGTCCACCAGATGGCCTGAAGCGACACCTATGATGGAGGCCACCACTCAGGCCTGTGTGGAAGCCCTTCTCTCCAGCTGGATCAACCGTTTTGGAGTGCCAGACGACATTATGACAGACCGAGGAGCCGCTTTTCTGTGGGCCGCCCTGGCCCACTTGATGGGGACGTCACACCACAGAACAACCGCCTACAACCCCGCAGCCAACGGTACAGTGGAGAGGATCCATCGCTCCCTCAAGGCCTCCCTGATGGCGAGTTGCTGCAGCGACAACTGGAAGACGCAGCTACCTTGGGGAAACCTTGGCAGTTCCAGGAGGATACTGAGGACATCTTGATCACCAGACTGCGAGAATCTGCAGGGAAATTCAACCCCTGCCTCAAGACTTTCTCTGGCAGGACAAGCCACTTCCAGCCCAAGGCCCTAGAAACATGCAAGAACATCTTCGTCCGCCACGACGCGCACTGCCTGTCCCTGACGAGACCATACCGTTGCCCGTTCCAAGTTCTCCCCCAATTGGAAAAGGCCTACCTCCTGCGTATCAACAGGTGAGAGGATTGGGTCTCCGTCGACAGGTTGAAGCCAGCTTTCCTGACGGAGGAGGGCACCACTGAAGACGGAATCACCAGCCCAGGATATGCTCCTGGGGCGGAATCCTGCCGCCAGGCCCCACGGAGATCACGAAAGACGAAAGCCCCCCAAAGCAGTTAGTGTCACGATCGAGGGGGCACCTCCGCCCTCCAATACGCTACAATGATTAATATTCGGTTTTCCTATGCTTTTGTATCATCCAATTTTCACTGCCATAACCATTGTCTTGGGGGGGAAAGTATTTGTAAGGACAACACTTTTTGCTCAAATGTACATGTATAGTTTTCTTGTCCGCATTGTACCTCACATCATTATATCAAGCACTTGGCGCCCTTTCTCCTGACATTTCATTCATATATGTGAACCCAATGTAGCAAATATAATTCATGTAAATTAGTACGTCAAGAAACACAAATCCGGGCCGGATTGTGTCACTTTTGTGTCTGTCGGTCGTGCACTACAGATCCGTCCGCACACCCGTTTATAGCCTGAGCTTACCTGTAAATAAATATTCAGTACCCAGCTACCTGTCTTACTCTCTAAACCACACAACACCACAAACAGAAATTGGCGTAATGTAATGTTAGTGTCTAAACATTCTCAAGCCCTTGTCCGACTATACCATGAAAATCATGGTGTTATTGGTATACTTAACACTCATTCCTGAAAATTACCAGGTTATTTTCTACTAAATTTTCTACAGAAAATTGACAATTACAAAAGTTCTTTTTACCTTCCTCTTGCTTTTACTGTAACTGTAATTGGGATATATACAGTTTAACATATTGAGCCCTGCCATCGTTAAATCTGTTCCTAATAATTTCATTTACCTTTTCAAAATATAATCAATTATTATCTTCCCCATTTAATCTAGCGTGCTCAGGCTAACTCTGCTAACCACCAACGTCTTTTCGGTGTTATATCAAACTCTTCTTAAATTTTTCTTGAATTTCTGGCATATCTGCCACGTGAGCTTTTCATCAACGTTTCTATTCATATCTCTTGTCCCGATATTTTTTTCTTATAACTTGCTCGATTTTCCTTGAATTTAGGTCCAAGCTCTCCATAGACTCCTTAATTTGCATAACCCAAGGTGTACTATTCTTATTTCGTACTGGTTCAAGGTTATCTCACAGAGGAGCTTGATCCCATTACCACTGAGAGGATGCGTCAGGGAAAGTTCCTCATGCTGTGTCCCTTGGTGCTTTCAGTATTGGCCCTATAAAATTGGTGTTCTATTTATTACAGACTGTTTCTTTTTCAGTAAGTCCCATTGTTTCCACAGCACACTCGTACATAAAAGTTGGCATTGCTATATATATATATACTGTTCTTTGCAAATGACGGACTGATCCTAGGTCATTCGTTGGACGAAATATATATATATATATATATATATATATATATATATATATAGATATATATTCTATATTATATATATATATATATATATATATACTGTTCTTTGCAAATGACGGACTGATCCTAGGTCATTCGTTGGACGAAATAGCAGAAACCATAAAACTTCTTATAAAGATATATAGTGAGGGTAGTCTAAATACATATTTGGATAAAACTAATATATCATTCAACAACTGGTTGAGTATAGATGACATGGAAGATATACAATACACTGAGGGACTAAGAATAGTAAAACAAATAAAATATCTAGATGTTACAATGAATTCACAAAACTGCTTCAAAGAACACATCAAAAGAGCGCATATTAAAGTAAAAGAGATGGGATGCACAGATAACTCAGCCATAAGTAAACGGTGTAACAGTAATGATACAGCAGTATATATATATATATATATATATATATATATATATATATATATATATATATATATATATATATATAAACTTGCGATTAACAGACTTCAAGTCTTACAGATACAACATTTATAAATTTGTCGGCGCTAATAACCTCGCCGTTGCGATGCCAGTAAGAACAAACAAATCAATCAATTATACATTTATGAAAATTATTCAAACTGAATCTTGGCATTTATGCATTACTAAAAGATGCAAAATACGAAAAATTTGTTTAATTTACTATGTGTTAAACAAAGAATGCATAAAGGCTACACTTTGAATTATAAATAAACTCGCCACGACAAAAGCAACTGAAAAAAGCCAATTAAAACTTTCAATTCCCCAAATATAATTTCACCTAAACCTGAAGAGGAAATTAATTTTTAAGTGTTTGTGGGCATAATGCATGCGCTGTTATAAACTAAAAATGGTACTTAGATTATTTGGAAAAAAAAATGAAAATGAGACCACACTAAGAAAATTCTTAACAGCTGAATTAGACCCAAGGCTTTAACGAAATTGTCTTATCAATGTATTAAGGCAATACAACAAGAATAGCAGGGTGTATTAAAATGACAAAAGTGTATTGGATTTGAATTAGCTTGTAAGCATTCTATAGGATAAAAGCCCTTTTATAAGGACAGTAGATTTACGTGGACGTACATTTGGTTTTGATAATAAAAAAAAAAAACTAAAAAAAGTTGTGGCGAATGTACAATGCATTTAAATACGGTAGAAAGAACAGAAAGAATATTCGCGAATGATGATACCACACTACTATATAAACTATTTTAAACAAGGTCAAGTTCCTCAGAAAAGTAGAATCAAACAAATCTGCAATGATTCAAATGCAATTTTTTTGGAACTAATATAATGCAGGATTTGAAGGGATTTTGGAAAAATGCAGGTTTTAGGCAGATAATGGACTCGTTCTTTTCCACTCGCAAGATGAGAAAAGAGAATATAAACCATCCGAATGTTGGTTTTAATATAAACAAAGAAAAATTGAGTCCAGTCTTTCCTAAAAGTTCCATTATTGTAGATAAAGTCTAAAAGATATAGATGGTACTTATAATGATCTCTCACGTCGTGACAATGCCACAGAGATGGTAGAGAATGCAAGGATAGAGACTGAAAATAAGCAAGGATATGGAAACATAACAGAAATAGAGAAAGAAAGTTATATAACAACAAATATGATGATATCTAATGTACCTGAGGCGCTGGTAGATCCAAGTGTGTGACTTATCGTTGGCAGGAACGTGGCGGAGAGGTCATTCACTGGATGTGTTTAGATTTATTTTACTGACATTAGGAGGGACCTACACGGTGAGGAACTTACACCTTTTTCCGATTGAGGGTGACGTTTATATTCAACGTGTGCAAGGCAAGAAAGTAAAAACCATAGATGATGTCATAAATGATAAACATGGCAATGGGGTACTTACTTTTTTCTTTAGTTTTTTGAAGAAATTAGTCACTATAAATCAAATATGTGACGCATTACTTTCTCTTTTATCTTCAGAATTAGATAAGAGGAAATCAGTAAAAGTGACTTCTTACCCTTGTTCCCTCTAGTAGTTCTCCCATACTCTCTGTTGGGGAACTTGACGCGAAGAAAATCATAAAAGTGGCATCGCATCGGCCCTTATCCCTCTTTCTTTTTTCCCCTCCCTACTGAAGAACTTTACTAGAATAGATGACGCCCCATTTCTTGCTTAGCTCTTTTGCTCTAAGAAGCTTATTATCTTATCTAGGGCACCTCGTTGTTGTTTTTGATTAAGCTGACCTTGTGTCAGCAAGGGCTCTTACTCACAGAGCAGCCCGTAAACGGGGCACCTCTAATGCATCCATTTCTTCGGAGCGTAATGAAGATTTGTGCAGTGTTACCCAAGCAAGGTCTATAGACCTCGGTGGAACGAACCTTGAAGCCTTTTGGCGAGATTAACAACGCTAGAATTCTGAAGCCTATTTATTTTAGAAATAGCATTTTTTTTTCACTACAGGACAGCTCCTATTATTACAGCTACAGCATTATTGTTGAGTTAGGTTCTGGGACTAGTGAGTATCTAGTTATTTTGAGGGACTCTCTTATGCCTTTCAATAATCTCATTTAGAAAAATATCCTCGTTATTATTGTCATTTTTATTAGTTATTATTTTGTTTTCTTTTCAATATTAGCGATAATAAAAACAACGGTAAAAAGAAATTCGCTCCGCAAGGGTATCCTCTTGAAAATACTGTATTAACGATCAGAGTCTTCTGCACAAAGTAATGATATTGTTTCTTAAAATTAAGCAATCAGTGTACGTCTTGCACCACCCAAAAGTTTAACAATTAAAAGTTTGTTTCTGGTTTCCGAAGCAAATAGTTTTAATTATTTTTTGTGATAAGCGTGAAAAAGCTTGACCTGTTTTGGCATAGTTTAAATGTAAATAAACTTAAGTTTCCAATGCGCATTTCCATGACACTTTTTTGCATAGCTTGCAAAATTGCAAATGCAGTTTATGCTTAAAAGTTTTTACGAAAAAAGATAAGTGATGGATAATTAAATTCTTTTGTAGCCTACGTGGACACAAACGACTTACTTTATAAGTAGTGCGATTTTAGTCAAAGAAAAAATAGGCTTTTTCCAAATCTCCGTTAACGTAGTCAGGGCCAAGTTAGGTCTTCAAGCATGCGTGTGTGTGTGCATGTATGTGTATTAGCAGGACATATAATGGGATGAATTATAGCAGATATATTCATCTGATGACCCTCTCGAGATGGGAAACTTTTATGGGAAGTCATGGACGATTTTATTCTTGAAAACCATAATGGTCGTAAGGGATTTTTGAGTTTTAAAACCATCATGGTTGGCTAGACATTTGTGGTATAATTTTCATATTGCATGTTTATTTTCGTGCACAATGTTATTTTACATTCTTGGTGCGAGTTCTTATGTTCACAGTTGACTGGTTTGGATGCATATGTATATATATAATATTATATATATATATCTATCTATATATATATATTTATAATATTATATATATATTATTATATATATATTTATATATTATAGTATATAATTATATATATCTCGTTGCTGAGCGTCCTCATTCATTTAGTTTCTCTTTACTATGCCTTTCTTCATGGGAGTCATAAAAAGTCTTTTCTTTTACTACAGATTCTATCTTCTTTCTTCTCTTTAAATCTTCAGATGGGAACTCTTATGGACAGTCAGCAGAGTCAGCATGGGGCTCCAAAGGGAAATCATTCTGCAGAGAGAGAAAGAGACAAGTCATAAGAAAATATGAGGGAACAGAAAACAGAACCGATAGACCTCATTTCCGGCGACATCAGCAGAAAGCAGGGACGAATTTGCTCCTTGCTTAAACATCCGGAGATCAGAAATTACCACAAGTGCGCCAGATAAATCATTCCACATTTTAGCCATAGTCTAGATGTAACTCCTTCCTCGCCAAATTTCCTTAGTCCTCTTTGCTGTTTCTGTCCTCGTAAGCTATACTGTATCTGGGCATCGGTTCTCTGACCCTCGTTCCATTCACGTACTTCTCTAGTCAAGTGTTTTCTTTAGTCCGAAGGCTTCGATACTGTTTGCTCTTGGTGACAATTGTTAGGAGATTACCTAAATTACCCACGTGTCAGACTTTTTTTTTATAGAGTACAACCAAACATATGTTTCCAGAACGCCACTGTTCTCTAAAGTCTGGTTAATTATAAGTTAACTATAAATCAATGAGTATGCACAACATAAGTAGGAATAACGAGACAGCCAGAAATGTGAACATATGAACCAAGAGGCCTCCCAAATGAGACTACCCATAATAAGGGCTTTGGAGACGCGAGACCACATACAGCACTCAAATGAGCACTTGCAAATATGCGATCGTCCAATTAATTCTGACGAGTCAGGACCGCTTACTACTGAGTTACGAATAAGCCTAATCCATGCTGTGTGTGAAGGCCTTCATTATGTCAGATGACAAGACAGTGTTCTCACTCAAATGAGATTGAAAATAAAACAGTTTGATAGCTCGGAAAAATTCTTCAGTCAAAAATGACCATTCTAAAGGGAACAGAAGTTTTTTTATGCCTAAGACAGTCCGATGAGAGATCCTGTGGTAGTATATGTAAGTTTACTACCACCGTAGGTCCTGCGTGTCTTAAAAGACGACTAAAAGGACAGCTTATGCTTTGCAATCTTACTTTTTAGTAAAAGTCTAGGCCCACTGCCAATAACTATGGAAAATGCTATATTGCAGTCTTACTTCTTAGTAAAAGGCTAGGCCCACTGCCAATAACTGTGGAAACTGCTGCCTTGCAGTCTTACTTTTCAGTAAAAGGCTAGGCCCACTGCCAATAACTGTGGAAACTGCTGCCTTGCAGTCTTACTTTTCAGTAAAAGGCTAGGCCCACTGCCAATAACTGTGGAAACTGTTGCCTTGCTGTAGTGGCTAACTACTGTAGCATAGCTAGGCTAGCTGCCAATAACTGTGGAAAGCTGTTGCCTGCAGTCCTCAATCCTAGGCCCAGTGCCAATAACTGTGGAAACTGCTGCCACTTTGCTGGCCTTGCGTCTTACTTTTTAGTAAAAGGGCTAGGCCCGCTGCCAATTTAAAACTGTTGGAAACTGCTGCCAATTAGCAGGCTTACTTTTAGTAAAAAGGCTAGGGGCCCATTGCCAATAACTGTGGAAACTGCTGCCTTGCAGTTCTACTTTTAAGTAAAAGACTAGGCCCGCTGCCAATAACTGTGGAAACTGCTGCCTTGCAGTCTTACTTTTTAGTAAAAGGCTAGGCCCACTGCCAATAACTGTGGAAACTGCTGCCTTGCAGTCTTACTTTTTAGTAAAAGGCTAGGCCCGCTGCCAATAAACTGTTGGAAACTGCTGCCTTGCAGTCTTACTTTTTAGTAAAAGGCTAGGCCCACTGCCAATAACTGTGGAAAACTGCTGCCGTTGCAGTCTTACTTTTTAGTAAAAAGGCTAGGCCACTGCCAATAACTGTGGAAACGCTGCCTTGCAGTCTTACTTTTAGAAAAAGGCTAGGCCACTGCCAATAACTGTGGAAACTGTTGCCGTGCAGTCTTACCTTTTAGAAAAAGGCTAGGCCCACTGCCAATAACTGTGGAAACTGTTGCCTTGCAGTCTTACTTTTTAGAAAAAGGCTAGGCCCACTGCCAATAACTGTGGTTGATGACAGCAAGGTCATGCGGTCGTAAAGACCCCTTTTGTCAAACAATAAACCATGCCTGATGTTGCTTTTGATGGAAGGCAGTGGAGAAGGTGCATAAGGCAACCGACTCCTTAATGTAATGATAACGATGGGAAAGAAGACAGTCCGATGGGAGCTTCAGTTATCCCCTTCACTTGATTCCCGTAACTTCCGTGATTTTTAAAACTAATCCAAACCTGACGTCACTGGGACTTTCATGTGTTATTAACACAACACCCAAAACTATGAATTTACAGCAGGCTAAAGGCAATTAATTCTTTTGTCTTTTGTCAGTAATAACTACTGACTAAAAAAGTTGTCAAGAATGTTGGTTATGAATGTCAAGGGTATCTAACTGTAACTACTACATTCTTTATTCTACAATAATGGTTACCTTTCAGCCAAGACTCTTGCTTTATTTTTAACTGCTGGTATTTTTAGGGTAATGCAAGGCTATTTCGAAAGAAACTTAAGTGAATTAGCTAGTTTAGCGAGAAGAAGATCTTTCGTTTTATCATGTAAAAGAATTGTGGAGCAAGGATCGCCAAATTAGGTTTGTAAAATGAAAAAGAATGGAATGGCTAAGAGGCTGCACACTGTTAGAATTAAGATGCGAGTTCACTATCAGGAATTTTGCATTTAACGGAATGGTAATCAAAATGCACATTCCATTTGCAGTCAAATGCAATAGATTAGCATAGCTAGACGTAGTTTACTAAATAGCCGGTGATCGATAGGGCCTTTCATTTTTTGACAGTTTAGAAACTTGAAAGGAGTTCTTTATTGGAGAAATCAGGGTTAATTGATTTTTTGTATTAAAAGATGATACAAACAGGTCAAAAAGAACATTACAGAACGTCTGTAATTACGGGCTGTAAAAATGACAAGACATAGATTTCGCTCTGATCTAGTTTTGCTAAGATAATGATTGGTTACAAAGTAGACACGATTCAACCCCTTGATGGATTGTGGAGACGATTTTCGCCTTATATTGGTTATTCTATAATAATAAATCCCTATGATGAACTCGTGTACTTCCACTGTCATCAAAGAATTGCTGATTATGATGATTCTTATTATTAGAAACAGTGCACAACTGACAGACAATGAAAATAATTAAAGTAAGGGGAAAGTAAGATGCCATAAACAGTTGCTAGGTGCTGCCAGGAAGCACATTCAAGTGGGTGAATGTCACGGGTGACATACGGTACTTGATTAGGATCTTCCCCAGATAGTGACCCCAAGGGTTTTCTGGGGTCGTTATCTACGATTAATATTTGAGGCGTCCAGCGCTAAAACCTACACTCACCACATTTAAAAAAATAGAGGAAAAAAAGGCCTTTAAATTTGTAAATTTAAAAAGGCCATAACTCTTTTATTTTTGAAGATATTTTCTTCAGGTTTGAATTTTTGGAGCGTTTAGGACCCCAAAAATATGATGTTATATATGAAAAAAAATTAGACTGTACACAAATTGATGAGCAAAATTAATGCTGAAGTTTACAAAAGTACAGATTATATAAAGCCAAATTGAAACATATTCTCATCATCAAAATATACACTCATTTACACCATTTGAAAGAGGAAACGAAGGGGATTCCAGATGTGCGATAAAATGGATGTCTCAAATTTGTGGCGAGTGTGGGTTTTAGCAATGGAACCCTCATTTCTTGGGGATCATTATCTTTATGATATTTACAGTCTTATGTGTGTGTTTTTACGGTAATCCCCCAACTGGCTCGTACTAAACCCGCAGCAAAGGTGGATACACACCGGATTAAAACCCTAGATTATATATTTCCCCTCATAGTTTCAGCCTTTTGGTTTCCATTTTGCTGATTTCTATCCCAGGATTTCAACAACTAATTTTAGGAATATTAATTTCCCTTAATGAAAATGAAAACTTATTTTGAAATGGGTCCACTTTATGGGCTAATTCATATTCTTGCAGAGCAACTGAAGGTATATATGTCATGCTTTCTTTCGACAGTTTTTTTTTTCCCGTGGGAATTTGGAGTTTTTATAATCGAAACTTTAAAGTAAAAAAATTGTATGTTTTTTGTGCGTTTATTTTTTACTGTCTTTACAAGGTCACATTGCCATATTTTATTTTTCTCAATTACGAAAAAGAGCACGACATCACTTTACTGTGGTTGGACGTATTTACTATCTGCTTGCCTTGATCTCGTTTTTCTTCTTCACTCTGCAACCGCTCGCGAGAGGCGTTTGTTTGTTCACCATTTCCGTTTGTCTAAGAATTGGTAACCTGGCGACTTGTGATTAGTGAAACAAAGAAAATTCCAGCTTCAAGTACACTTGTGCTTGTAATTTTGGACTAGGGACTCATGTCTAATCTAGCTATTTTTAGGCCATAGTCTATTTTCATGACAAATTAGTAACTGTTAACTGTGGAATTGTTTTTCGCTGTATGACTCATGTTCTAACCATTTATAAAGTGAAAGTTACAATATCACTGATCGGGGAGGAACCACAGCCTGTAAATTATAAATGCCATAGAACACTGTCGTTTGAACTAACTGATAAGTTAGAACAAATAGGGACCCTTGTCTGACCTTATTGAAGCACCCATGTCTGAGTTAAGTAACCTACAATTCAAAGTCATAAACCCGTTTTTTGTGATAAAAAAGAAAGGCTTCAAATACCTTTTTAGTTTTCTTTAAAAAAAAAAAAAAAAAAAAAAAAAAAAAAAAAAAAAAAAAAAAATGTGCAGGCTAGGTCTGTCCGTCCGCACTTTTTTTTTTTATGTCCGCACTTTTCTATGTCCGCATTTTTTCTGTCCGCCCTCAGATCTTAAAAGCTACTGAGGCTAGAGGGCTGGAAATTGGTATGTTGATCATCCACCCTACAATCATCAAACGTATCAAATTGCAACCCTCTAACTTCAGCAGTTTCAATTTTATTCAATGTTATAGCCATAATCGGGCTTCTGGCAACGACATAGGCCAAGCCACCACTGGTCAGTATTTAAAGTTTTATGGACCGCAGCTCTTAGAGCATTATACCGAGACCACCGAAAGATAGATATATTTTCGGTGGCCTTCAATATACGATGTCCAGAAAAGTCGGTTGCGCCAAAGAAACTTCGACGCATTTTTTACTTATTTTCATTTCCGTAAGACGAATGGCCGGCCCTTTCATAATTTGGGTATATATTTTGGGTAGAGCTTGAATAAATGAAACATGAATAGATAACCCCTTAGAGTTATCAGACTTTCGCGCGCTCTCTCTCTCTCTCTCTCTCTCTCTCTCTCTCTCTCTCTCTCTCTCTCCTGCTTGGGAAAACAAGCAGACCATTTCAAATGACAATAACTTTTCTTTATTCTTGTAAATTACAGGTTTAGTGTTGATAAATGAACCATTAATTCAAAAATTCTGTTGATGGGATTATTATTATTATTATTATTATTATTATTATTATTATTATTATTATTATTATTATTATTATAGCAGTGAACATAAACGGACTAATTTAGTTACCTTTGTTGAAAGCGATATCATGAGGGTTTTTAGTTCGTTGACTTTTTCATAGATTAGGTAATTTTTGTTAGCTATAATTCATAACCCCTAAAAACGCCGAAGAATCTGCTAGAACATTATCCTCATTTCCCCACGTACTGCCACTAAAAGGCCGCCATCTTCAATAGAGTTGTGCAGACGAGAGACGGATTTATAAAAATAAATAAAGAAATAAACAAATAAGATAAGAATGATAAGCAGAGAGTAAAAAGTTTAGGAGGAAAGTGTGAGACAACAAAATGATCCCACAAAGGGGAGAAACGTTCTCATGATGGGTTGCTGTCGAGTCGCCTAGTGTCGGAAGCGCTATCGACATGTTTGCGCTTTTCACTCATACGTCTCTATTTAGTAGTACTTGGTGGTGTCGAAGGTATTGCTCTATTGATTCTCGTTGTACGTGAGAGGACAAGCGGATGGTTCGTCAATTCAGTGTAGGAAGGAGAATAGGCCCTTTCTCTTTTGCTTGTATATATAAGTATACGGCGTGGCCTCTTTCTTCTTCAGTCTCGTTTCCTTCTTTAGCTTCTGAAATTTCGTGAATATAACACAAACTGTCAAAAAGTGTCTGATTGAACACGTATGGTATTATGACCTTTTCCCCCTTTAGAATGGTATGATATAACATCGACATATCAACATTTATCTTCCTCACCCACGAGGAATGCAATGAAACGTGTAGATACGAGGAACGATAGAACATCCAGCGTTTTGCATTGGGGGGGTGGGGGGTGGCTGGCTGTGCGTTAGAGTTTTACAAAGATTATTGACTAAATGCAATTAGAAGGAAGAGAGAGACATGGCACCCTTTGGTAGGGGTGTAAGAATACTACCACCGTAGGTCCTGCGTGACGTAAAAGGCGACTAAAAGGACAGCTGCTGCCTGCAGTCTTGCTCTTTTGGTAAAAGGCTAGGGCCACCGTCAATAACTGTGAAAACTGCTGCCTTGCAGGTGGACATTTTGGTAAAAGGCTAGGCCCACTGCCAATAACTATGAAAACTGCTGCCTTGTAGGTGGACTTTTTAGTTAAAGGCAAGGCCCACCGCCAATAGCTGTGGTTGATGACATACGGTCGTAAAACATTTTGCCAAACTATAAACTATGCCTGATGTTGTAAGGGAAGACGCATCAGGCAACCGACCCCTTAATGTAGGGATAACGATGGGAAAGAGGAAGAGAGAGACATGGAAGCTGAAGAAGCAGCTTTCTTTATAGGCCTAGTGGAAAATACTATCCCCGGACGGGATGTAAAAATCTGGATATCGACCAACCATTGGTCTGGCAAAGAGATTTAATCGGCTTTGTAGTTGACGTAGAGTCAGGTTTGTTCCTTTACGTCTCCGTATTAATGTAGTGCCGTCATTGCACCTCACAGTGTGCGCTCTAGGCATTACTAAAGGTTCTTTGCAAGCGTACTTCGGTCCCTAGCTGCAACCCATTTCATTCCTTTTCACTGTACCTCCATTCATCCCTTTTTTCCATCTTGCTATCCACCTTCTCATAACAAGTAAGTCATAGTGCAACTATGAGGTTTTACTCCTGTTGCACCTCTCAAACCTGCCCGATCTCAATTTCATTTCCAGCGCTGAATGAACTTGTAGGTCCCAGTGCTTGGCCTTTGGCCTTAACTCTACCTTCTATTCCATTCCATTGTTCCTTAGGTATCAGTTCCAATTAGTCTCAGCGTCTTGTACTTACCCAAAGAGCGGTGATCCAGTCACTTTAGTCAAGTCAAAGTCACAGCAATGTGTGAGTTTGGTGGTCTTTGTCATCGTCACATTGAACTTGGTTTTTTTTTATTACATGCATTTTGTTAAATATAAACATAAAAACAAGTCGGTTAGCTTTTGTAAACAATAATAAGAAATATAAGCCTTAATACTTTAATCTAGAATAGTAAACTAATGCTATTTTCTTAAATCTTTTTAGATATGCAAGTGCATAAGTAACTGGATTTATTGCCTCATGTAAAATTCATTAACGAAGGAAGTACGACAAAGCTTAGGTAAGACGCTGCACAAACATGATATTTTTATTCAATTATTACTATGGGTGTGAAAGGCTGAAAGCATTTTTATTATTAGGATAGAGAATAAACCCTTTGTTTAAAGAACAGAGATTCAGCCGGCTCCGGCCAACGTACTAGCAATACCAGAGCAACCACTTCCTCTTTTATACATTATGAATAGAAGTAAAGCTGTCCAGCTCTCTTGTCTCGCCCTGTCTCGCTACGAGGGCTCTGTGCCAGAATGCAGGGGCGTCCTTCAGCCCATTTTCTCCTTGTTACCATGATAGATCGAATGCTAGTGTGTACAGACCTCCCGTGAACACGCTTTATTCATGGGAAAAAATCAATCTAATCAACTCTCTCTCTCTGCTGGCAACTAACACAATGAGACCGACGTAGTTTACGTTTGCTTCGGGCACGGTGCTCGACTAAATTTATCAACAACAATTTGTAAGTCCCTCGCTGGTTATTTTCATAGCTAAAATAGTGATCAATAGAAACCTGTTTTCTGGGATGAGGCATCGAAGTTAGGTCGCTGTTGCTCATGCATGCTATTTCGGTTGCAGGGTAGCCATTGCTATTTCCCTATATAACTTCTAAATGCAGCCGTTTCAGGCTCTCTCTCTCTCTCTCTCTTCCCTGACATCCCCACACCTTCATCTTCCCATAACGCCTGCCCACCCAACTCAAAAGCTCCCCAGCCACGATCTGTGTCGCTGACTCCTGTGATGGAGTAATGAAACCAATTTATTTTTTATATATTGGTCAAAAGTCAACGGTGTTGAAATGCTATTTACAAAAATGAACCTTGGGAAGAAGGCGGGCGGTAATATGCGATGATATTTCATCATTTCCTTCTGGGTACAGTAGGAAATGCAAAAGATATGTTCTTTTAATGTTTTACGTGATGTCAAATAAATGGAGTTTCTCTCTCTCTCTCTCTCTCTCTCTCTCTCTCTCTCTCTCTCTCTCTCTCTGTTTCGAATTGTTCAGCATAGATTATAGGCTGTAATTTGCTCATTCGTTGACTGAGGGTCGATTACTTACCGTGATTAGAATCCTTGAACATCAAATTCCTCCGTAATAATGTGTAACACCACGCCCGGGTCAAGGATTGCTTTCACGGTGGCCATGAACAAGGGGACGCAAAATGATATTTCATACGAAAGTTTCTGCAAAGTGTGTACCAAGGGAAAACATTTCTGTGGCAGGTCACGCTAGTGTAGTACGACGGTTGAGAAAAGTTCAGTTGCCGGTTACCGCCACATCGCTCTGCCTTCAATAATACATTTAATACATGTCTTTATATCTCAGCAACAGAGAATAATCATTACAGTTAAATCATCTCCTTTCATTTCTCTCATGAAAAACCATTAAAGAGAAAACAAATACGCACATAAAATCAGACAATTAATTTTAAAGTAGCGATATGCAAACCGGGCAAGAGAAGCTCAGTCGGCAGGATTGTATCGACTCATTCACTCGCCGCGAGAGAGTTCAATGGAGAGCAGGTACATTTCGATTCTCCATATGTATCTGTGATCGGGTGTGTGAAATGAAGGACTGTGATTGCGAGATTGGCCAGGAATAGTTTGAAACAACGTTTAAAAGGCGAGTGATGCATTTAAAGCCGTTCATTACATAGTGCTATTATTTTTTCATTAAGAGTAAATTAAGAATTATCGAAAGAAAGCTCATAAATAGGAAAAAATTATCAAGGCTTTTATCTTTTTTTTTTATATTTTGTTTGAATTTCATTTTAACTTCAGGATCCCAGAAGTTTTCTGGAAATTACCTCGGGTTCCTTTTAGTTTTAGAATCACTGCTGGTCAGACTCGAAGAGCAATTAACTGACGATGCTTGTTTAAGCCTTGAACCTCTGCGCTTCAGTGCTTCATTTGGGAGCCAGAAAAGATATTATGTGCATTGTTCTGGTCTACCACTGCAACCCTCACTGCCTCGTACGCTATTATAGCTCAATATACTGCCAGTTTATAAATCGGAATGTTGCAGATCTACACCCACTGCCAAGTACGTCTACTACAATGCAATGGAGTGTCTAATTAGACTGCAGACGATTCTCTCAACCACCAGCATACAGTATCAATAATCCTACACAACCAACCGGTTCTCTCGTTATCA
This sequence comes from Macrobrachium nipponense, assembly GCF_015104395.2. Lineage (NCBI taxonomy): Eukaryota > Metazoa > Arthropoda > Malacostraca > Decapoda > Palaemonidae > Macrobrachium > Macrobrachium nipponense. The sequence goes on from NC_061096.1 coordinate 16,999,254, forward strand.
TTTTAGCCCAAGAGATCAAGGTCGGCTCAGTAATTACCACCACTGCAGAACATGTAACTGCCATCGAACGGTTTTTTGTCCTTCGTGTATATATATATGTATATGTATATGCATGAGATATCTGTATAAGGTATGATGAAATGTTCTGATTATATTGTTCATCATTCGGTCTAATTGCATAATAATGTTGTTCCTTTTTGTTTCAGAATTTCATCTTGATTTTGGTTCTCATTTGTCCATTATTTTTACTTTTCAGTTTTTTACTGTTTGTTTGGTCAATGGTGCATTTCCTGCTCTATGTCCTTATTCGTTTTTGTAGAATTTCTGGTGCTCTTTTTTTGTTCTCTTTCTCTCTCTCTCTCTCTCTCAGCCATCGCCACCACGGCCCTTCTACGCTAACCTCTCTCTCTCTCTCTCTCTCTCTCTCTCTCTCTCTCTCTCTCTCTCTCTCTCTCTCTCTAACGTGTTCGCAAGTCTTCCACGAACTGTTTGGAAAACATTAGTATATCAAGAGCAGTTTCTGTGAAGTCTGTGGCAATTTCAGAATAATTTCCTCTAAAGAAGAAGGGGGAAATCTCATATTGGAAATTGCAGATTTTGATTGGGCTAAATATGTATTCAGTTGGGGCCATGTGCTGCTAGAGAGTAATCTCAGTTTAGAAGCGTAGGTTTAAGGATTTTATTTTTTATATGAGTAGAGCCAAAGAAAATATATAATTGATATGGTAGTGGTGTCTGTGAAACAGGTTCCTTGGATATATATATGGATAAATGGCATTTCTCTGTTATGAGAGTTCGTTTGATATCGGTTAAGAGTCCAAGTTGAGAGAAAAAAACTAGTAATTTTATATGTTGCAAAATAATGCCTACTACGCAAAGATACGTCTTCATTTTCCTAGGCCTAGTCATCATGTATGTGGGATGGTTGATGAGATATTTTTGATTGAGAATTTGTGGATGTATTCAAGTATATGGGATAAGAGGAGCCGGTTGATGATGTTGGCAAATGATGGTCGAGGCTTAATGAGGCAGTGATAAGGCGTAGAAATGTGTCTGCAAAATGAGATCATTGAAAGTGAAAATTAACCAGAGAAGGCAATATGAGGGTACGTATGTTACGGCAGTGTTATCAGGCATAATGTATGGAAGAGGACAAAATTGGCATATATTTGCTAATCAATCCTTCACGAAATGGGATGGATATTTGTGGGAAAGAAAAACCAGAAGGGAACTGCGATAAAATACACAAAAATGATAAATAAGTAGATAAAAGCAAAAGTCAACTAACGGATCAATAAATGCATAAATAATTCAGCAGTTAATAAGCAAAGGGAAGGTACACCACTTGTCGTTAAAGTAGAAATGCAGAATTTTTGTTGTTAGCTAATGAAATGTGGATTCCAGTGCTCTGCGAGACGAGTAGTACGCACTAACTGGAATCTTTTGTAAGAGAGCAGAACGATCTGAATCATAATGCTTTTTCTTTAATTTATATATATATTATATATATATATATATATATATCTATATATATATATATAACCTATATATTATATGTGTGTGTGTGTGTGTGTGTGTGTATGTGTGCAGCAATATCATTTATCATTTATCGTATTCATTACACCTTGGAAACAACTTATAACCAAGGGGAGTTATAGCTGATAGGTGCCACGTCCAGGCTTGGTTTAAAAGCCAGTGTATGTTGTTCTAAACCAGACAACGATTCGAATCCTGCCGGGGACGAAGCGGTTATTATTTATAATTCACCTTTGGTGTAGGTTATTTCCAAGATGTGGTGCATTAATATTAAATGAGATTTGTGGCTTAATATTTGGGACTATAAAAAAGTACCACGTGTGTAAGTGACAAAAAGTCATTAAATGTATATACATTATAAATCAGCATATGCCAATTTCATGTTTTTTTTTTTTCTAGCTGAAGGTCGTACTCGTTCCCAGGTGGTTCAACTGATAGGTGGCTTTCGGGGATTGAACCTTAGGAATGCCTAGCCTTGTGCTCTACCTCTGACCTACTGCGTTTTCGACCTTATGTTATTATTTACATTCCATATAGTACTATTGTTTTGAAGAATCGGAGTCTCTGTCAAGAGTTGTATTTCATTTGTCCCTTTGTTTTTCGTATTGATGTTAATATTTCCTTTGATTTTTTTCATTATTTTACCCAACCATTTACTTTTTTTCCGGTAGAGATATTTACTATATAGTAGATTCACATCAACCGTGCATTTGATGTCTAGGCCAGTCCCTGATTGGCTGTTGATAAGCCAATCAAAGGGCTGGAAACTCTCTGCCTCTCTTTCGAGAGAGGATGCATGTTCCACCTCTACTGAGGGATACTTTTGAAAGACGTATCCTTCAGGAGAGGTGGAACATAGATCCTACCCATGTGAACTCTCTCGAGAGACTGAGAGTTTCCAGCCCTGTGATTGACTTATCAACACCCAATCAGGAGCGTCGTAAGGGACTGGCCTAGACATCAAATGCACGGTTGATGTGAATCTACTATAACTTATGGTTAACGGTGCTTCCTGTGCAAAACATCTACCACTTCTTCCGAAATATGTGCTGAAGTATTTCCTTCTTATTCCTCACCTAGATGCAATGCATTACTCCCCTAATACAATTCTCCTTGCATTTTAACAATTTGCTTAAATTTTTATCTATTTATTTAGAAATTGTCAGTTTATTTTTTATTTTTAATAACCGACCTCTTCTTTCTGTATTTTCATGACCTTCTGTTACTTCTTTTTAATGAACTCTTTATTCTTGGAAGTTTAAATTTCAAGTCAGTGGCTCCTGTGGGCTTGTACCGTATGAATAGGATTCATGTTCTGAATAACAATAATAATGGTTAATTTTAACTGTTTCAGTTGAGCAGGATCCTCTTTGTCCAACTACAATATTTTGTTGGTGGCATCTGTTATCTGCCAGTACTCGTTCTTATCGACAAAGCTAATCGATATACTTCCCCCGCATCTTCCATTTATATTGGTAGCTAAAACTAACTAGCTCATTTTACAGGCGATCCATTTTAACGATCGACTTTCTTCATTTCATTTTGTTCCCCTGTATATTTCAGTCTTGTGTGATATCTTGTATGACAACTGCCACAATATTCAGCTGTTTCTGGGAAATTAATAGAATTTTTTTATCATGTTACTGTATTGCTTCACGTTAAGTATATATATACATATATATATATATATATATATATATATATATATATATTATAAATATATATATATATATATATACATATATATATATATATATATATATATATATATATATATATATATATATATATATAAAGTTGCCTATTTAATTTATGTACGTATGGATATTTGCATATATATAAATAAATAAATATATATATATATATATATATATATATATATATATGTGTGTGTGTGTGTGTGTGTGTGTGTGTGTGTGTGTATGTGTGTTTATCCATACATATTCACATACATTTGTATATTTTAAATATGATATTCATATAAATAAGAAATATGTGCGTATGTATCTGCGTATGTATGTGTATGTCTGTATGTAGAGAGAGAGAGACCCCATTGACCTTGATACTTGCATCTGTAACCCCTTTCATAAACAAGCTTGCTTTAGTCCTAACGACACTGCCACTGGATTTTGCATTTTTCTTGATAACTGAGATAAGTTGTTTGTGTTACCACTGTGACCCCCGTCTTTCTGGCAGCATTGCTTCGCCCGTTCTGGCACTTTCTTCTTCTTACTCGGAGACTTTTCTCCATCAGGTCATCAGTAACCACTGCCCTTCACTCTTCTCTCTGTGAACTCAAGTCATACTGTTCTGTTTCGTTTTTCATATATGATTTTAAGGCGTCTTAACTTCTTCCTAATGAACATCATATTCTTTGGAAGTTTGAATTTCAAGTCAATGGCCCCTGTGAGCATGCTTTATATGAATAGGTTCCATCTTGTGAATAATGATAATAATAAAGTATATAAGGTTGAAAATATCAGATACTATTAATATGAGTCTAAATAGGGTTGATTTGTTAGTATGAAGCAGAATGTTTGACTTAGCGTAATCGAAGTTCTTGTGTAAACTTCTTGAATTTCATGTCGCACAAACTTCTGTGGCAAATAGTACTGCTAGACACTGCGCCTAGGTTGTTTCTTGTTGTCCTCTGAAATATCTGATCAGAAACATTACCTTGTGAAAGGGGTCATCTGTTGTTATACCCCTGTTGGATATTCTTGCAGATATATCCTGCAAGGGAATTTCAATATCTTCTGTTGTTCGTGTTTGGGCAATGTATCATGAACACTGATTAAATAATATTAACACACACACACACACACACACATATATATATATATATATATATATATATATATATATATATATATATATATATTATATATTCTAATTATATGTATGGAAATATATATATATATATATATATATAGAAACATATATATAATGCTAAACGTTAAACGTACCTGTGCAAAATTTTGCATAAATATCCAAATTGATGCTGCAAATTTTTAGCTCTGCAAATATATATATTCTTTTAAGCTAACATTCGTTTTCCCCTTAAAGGGGATGGTTCTAGAACGTGACAGCCTTCAGTTTATGTCCAGCACAATCATTTGTATGTGTGTGTTTTTGTGTCTGTTTACAGTATGTATTTATGCATCCTATTTGATAGCTTTTATTTTTGTTTCCTTTTCGATATTCATTTTCATGGACATTTTATCGAATGAACAGTTATTACATTTAATATCTTTTAAAGTCTTCTCGGTAACCATGGGCCTGATTTATTCTTACGTTTCTTTTTGTGAAGGGGCATTTTAGAATATCCACGTATTGATTTATGCAGGCTGTCTGTCAGTAATTTTGAAGGGCGTTTTATTTTGGATTTTCGGAATATTTAGTCGCCGTTAAATCGGCGCTTTCATTGGGAACAATTTTACGTACAGCATTTGTACCAAAGCAACTGTAGGTCTCGTACTGTATGCACAAGCACATTGGCTATTCACACATGCGCGCGCGCGCACACACATATATGTACAGATGAAAGTATAAAAAAAACAACCACTTGCAAAGTTTTTGCTAGTTGTGTGACTTGACTTTCTTATATGGATAATTGCATATGTACCTCGGAATGAAAAGGATTTCGCCACGCCTTTATTCAAAGGGATTTTTATGTTGCTTCGAAAATAGCGGGAGCTGCTTGAAATAGAACTATTATACGACTCTCTCTCTCTCTCTCTCTCTCTCTCCCCAATCCTTCCGTCTCTTCTCTCCTCTCCTCATCGATCCGTCTCATCTCTCTCTCGCTCTCTCTCTCTCTCTCGCTCAGTTTACGTGATTCCATATAATAATATATCTGTTTATGTGATATATATATATTATATATATAGAATATATATAACTATTTTTACACAGTATACGTGCGGGCTCCCCCCACGCACATATATAGGTGTTTGTGTCTGTATTCGCATATTATCAGTCTGCTAAAGCATATATTGTATGTATATTAATAAATATCTGCTTAAACTATTTGAGTGTACCCAAAAATTTCAACATTTTCATTTGTTGGGGGCTCCATTCTCTTTCTTAGGATTTCGATACTGCCAGACGTAAGATGCAAGTTAGTATTTTAATTAAATTACGAAAGGAAAGTTCTTTTACTTAAGTACCGGCCATACTTGCGTTCTGTTATGTTGCTTATTTAACATGATTAGCGGGTCATAGCATATCTAATCCATTATTTCTTGTATTTATTAGGATTAGAGAACTTTCCCCTCACGACCCTCAGTCAAGGTCATTTGGAATCTGCTGCTGTGCTTTGACCTGTTTAACTTCATGAAAATCACTTGAATATAAATGAATTGTGTGCAGTGACAAAAGTCTATATACTCTATAGTTTTGTTCTGTTTTGTTTACATAACATTTTCTAACGTCTCTGTAAGTTTGGGAGATGTGAAATAAAGGAAGAAATGCATGCAACTACACACTACTCTTATGAGTTGGAATCTCACATACACGTCAACTGACTCCTCAGTCCTCAATATCCCTATGCTAGCCACCGCCCCGTCCCCTCTAACCTTCTCCTGACGAAAGTAATTTAGAAAATAAAGAATGATGGGATAATATCTCTTCATATGAACTGAAGTGACAGCGCTAGGCACTAAGTCCAAATCCACCACGAGTAAGCAGACCAAGTGTTATTGCATCAAAATTCACGAGAAAAAGTTGGACGATATTTTCCCAAACTAAAGTTAAGTCTATTTGTTTCCTTATTTAATGGTCTGTTTTCAAAATTTAAAAAGGACAAGCATTCTTGGTGAATTCTGAATTATCATAGTTTCTTACATTTGAAAAATGATTTATAATGAATGGTGATGAATGTTTAACTAAAGAGATGATTTGTGTAGTATTTTAATACTTTGTAACTTTTAGTTTTACTTTAATTGAAATTCCACGGGAAAATTTACTTCATACACAGGTTAAGCCTATTAATAATTTTGAAAACAGAGTTATATAAGGAAGCCTATATAAACATTAATACTTTTGAAAGTCATAACAGAAAAACTACAGTTGGAATCGAAGGAACAACATCAGAGTGAATTGGCACAGTACATCGACACATTCTGTGAAAATTTGGTTGATGCCGAATACGTGATAAAAAAAAAATGATTCTAAAGTTGCCTAAAAAGTGGCCCAGGCTTTCGTCTAAATGTTCATCTTTCTTTTTCTCGAGGTTATTGGTACCCTATACATTTTCCAGAGCTGTTCATTCCCTTTCCATTTGTATAGGTAATTCACACCAACGGCGAGTTATCTTTGTGGGAAAGATTGCAGTCTTCCGTATCTTTTAGTTTCACATCCTTATAACCTACCAATATATATATATATATATATATATATATATATATATATATATATATTATATATATATATATATATATATACATACATACATGTATATATATATTATTTTGTTTGAGGGTTATAGGTAGTTAGTAACGGACTTAGAAATAAAAAAAAGACCCATCACTGTTGCAGACAGTTTACATTTAGCATTTAAATCGTGCTCTCAACTTACCTGACCAACACAAACCAGTGTCTCTATATAGACCTAAATTGCACCCGCCTTCTACTATTACACTACGTAATTGACTTCAAGAGTACCTTAGTCAGCCTTTATCGTGTGCTCCTTTGTGCTCGCGGCTGTGCGAGTTACTCGCATTTAAATGTTCCTTATATTCCTGTTGGTGAAAGTGATTTTTTCTCTCTGAGCTATAGGCTTCTCATACTCTGCGGTAGTTTGACTATTCAAGTACCCTGCTGCCCAAGCACTGCAGATAATTTCTGAGCTTAGAAAAGGATTTTTACAATAGTATTCTCAAATCAATTTTACCTCACTCATTCTCGCATCAGTCAACTCTTGTAACTGCAACAGTCTTAAGTATATATTATTTTAACATAGACCTTTTCCTTTTCGTTTTTGTGACCTTTAAGACGGTATTCATCTGCCTTGCAACCCACTGTAGTTGACTGACGGCCCTGGAAATGGTTCCCTACTTAGGTCAACAGTGGCAGTCTGATTATACCCCTGCCCAAAATGTTCCAACCATCTATAAATTGAACTTGAGCATTCTTACAGGTGAGGTGGACATCCTAGACACGGAACCAAGATCACCTTTGATCGTAATACACAGAATAGACTCGCGTACACAGAGACTCAGACACACACACTATATATATACTATATATGTATGTATAACTGAATCACGAAAGTTTGGAACGTGATAAATCCATAAATAAAGGTATAAGCCACGAAGGGAAAATAAACAACGGAGTTTCTGCAAGATCTTACGACTCGACTTCCTTTACTCAGCTGAGTAAAGGACGTCAAGTCGAAAGATCTTGTAGGAACTCCGTTGTTTATCTTCCTTCGTGGCTTATACCCTTATATATATATATATATATATATATATATATATATGTGTGTGTGTGTGTGTATATATATGTATATGTAAATCTTTATCATGTAAATATCAATGAGTATTCCTAACAAGAAATCTTAAAAAATAAAGCGTTTCAGACGAACGTGTATAAGAGAGAGAAAGAGAGAGAGAGAGAGAGAATATACATTCTACTTGTTTGCCAGTCTCATTTATTTTCACCCGCTCGTTTAATCTCGTTCCATGACGATCTTGTCTGTATATTCCTGTTACTGTCACTCATTCCAGTGTGTCCTTTTTTTTTTTTTTTTTTTTTTATCATTCCGTGCGACCCCTTCCGGCCCAGCACTCCGGTTTGCCCTTATCAAAGCCAGTATCGCTCTATCACCGATGCGCAGCGGCCGTCCTTTGAGATTTCAGAAGCATTCCGTTCATTTGTTCAGCCATTGGAATCTTGAGGTTCTCATTCCAAACATTCGTCCCATCAAAGTTACGCTTTCCACCCCTCAAGAACTGGCAGCGTTTTCATGTTAAAGGCTGGTTCATTTGGATATTGGAAATGGATACTGTGATTTGGACCCTCCGGATGATACCGCTTCGTTATTCGTTTTTTTTTTTCTCCTTCTCCTCCACCGAGAGAGAGTTTTTACCATTTTAAAATTGAGACTGATAGATAGACAGACAGACACTTTAATGATAATACGCTGAATTCTGAATTTTGATGACAATATTTCCTCATCTAGTCTGTTGTATCACTGATTGCCAAAGTCTTAAGGGTAACAAATGCTATGACAAAGGTCTTACCATATGAAAATGAGTCTGTTGGAAGGGAGAATTTAGAGGCGTATAAAATAGAGATATGCATATAGTACAGGTAGATAGAACACTACATTCTTAATGTAAACAAAATCTTTTAGTCATTTTTGAATAACCTGAATTATTTGTGTGCGTTTTCCAACCATTTTTCCAGTATCTTATGTTTTGACTAATGAAGTTGACAAAACGAAGGTTTAGAGCAATAATCACTTTATTTACATTTCACGTCCCTAATGAAAATGAACTGACCCTGGTATGATATTTTCATTTTTGTCCTGATATCCCAGAAGATCCATAGCGTTTCCTCATTAACTTGTTACTTTAACCGACCTTTCAAAGCAGTAGCCAGGTATAAGAATATTCATACTGGCTGTGTTAATGTCCTTTTGTCAATATTATGCAACATGTTTCATTCAAGTCCTTCAGCTCTGAATTCGTGACTACCGAATGGGCCATTCTCCTTTTATGATGATGTTACCGGCTTGGATGATGTATACATTGATTTATCGAATAGCATTACCTATTTAGAGGACTCAGGATTGTTTATTTCTCTGTGTATAAATATCACTGCCCTCTCACCACCCTCGTTTCTGTCAAGAAAAGATATTAAGGGTCTTTTTTTGTAGCAACACAGAGGAGATCTACTTCAGTTAGTTCTGGGTCACCTTCGTAGCTGGAAGGCGTTCAAATATGGTAATATTGTAACTCAAAATTATGTGAAGTGTTTCGTACCTTTAACAGAATTCAGGCGAGTGTCGATTGTCGATAATCGTTGTTTAGGGAATGAGAGAGAGAGAGAGAGAGAGAGAGAGAGACTATATTATGAAGGGTTTCACTCCAATGGGGCGAGGGTTACTTCATCGAGGCTAGTCAGTTTTCAGTTTTATGATGCTTTAACATAGCATTGATCTGCCGTGTCTGTTATCTCTCTCTCTCTCTTTCTCTCTTCACTCAACTGGGAACCACAACAGTCAATTAACAGCTACGCACGTAATTCATTGCTTATGTTAACAAAGGCATAGCTTAGTGGATTTTTAGGGAACGCCCCCGTATCGTTCCCCCCTGGTCCGGGTTAGGGGTGAACGATTGTCATTCACTAATGAGGGGAACATTCCATTACTTGCTATATGAGAGAGAGAGAGAGAGAGAGAGAGAGAGAAGAGAGAGAGAGAGAGAGAGCAAATCACTCGACAAGCAATGGGAACCAGCAAAAATTTTCCGTAGTAGGGGGTTGGCCTAATGCCGTCAGTGCACATTACGTGGTGCACTGTAGGTATTACTTTAAGGTTCATTGCAACGTCCCATCTGCCCCTAGCTGCAACCTCTTTCATTCCTTTTACTGTACCACCTTTCATATTGCCTTTCATTCATCTGACTTTCCACCCTCTTTAACAATTTTTTCATAATGCAGCTGTGAGCCTTTTCAAACCTTCTCACTGTCAGTTCTAGTTTAAGCGCTGAGTGGCCTCATAGGTCCCAACACTTGGCCTTTGGCCAAAATTCTGTGTTCCAGCTCTGATCCGTTCCAAAAGGCTGTATAACAACCACGTGGTTTTCAGACGTTCCCCCAAAACCAAGTACTGTAGTAATCATTCATTAATGAAAGAATGCCCCCAAACTCTAAAGATACAGTGAAACAGAGAAGAGCATTGATATGAAATAAATATCTTCGGGTATTTTCAATGCTCTTTTTGACAATTTCTGGTCATTTGTCTCACTTACCAACCCACATAAGATCCACAACAGTCACGCGACTCCCAGTTACATAAATCGCCAATTGAGGCCCACAGAGGCCCACGATAACTTTGTTCATTCCTCGATCAGTGAATCGAACCTAGCACTCCTCGTTTGTGAGGTAAGTATGCTAATCATTACACCACGAGGACCCTGAGAGTCCGGGGAGAGAGAGAGAGAGAGAGAGAGAGAGAGAGAGAGGAGGGGGTGATTGTCATTTGTGGATCCAGGAAGAATGGAAAATGTGGTTGAGATAGGGAGAGAGATTAATCCGGACTGAAAGAGGGTAGGTTTGAGAGCCTGTTTGTAGGGCTGAGGGGATTGATGGGAGGGGAGAGATAAGGTGTGAGAAAAGCGGGTGTGTGTGTGTGGGAGGGAAGGGGGTGGGGGAGGGATTGGTACTGGGGAGGAGTGAGGAGGAGTGGCGTCCGTCCGGAAGTTCATCAGCGTTGCTGCTTGCAAAATCTGTATCGATTTTTCCTTATTAGTTACGAGAGGGCCAGGAGGCTGCTGGCTGCCTGATGAAGACACTACACGCGTGGGGTGAGTAGGAGGGCTCTTCCCTCAGCACCCACCTTCCCCCTCCCCCCGCCCCCACCCTCTCTCTCTCTCTCTCTCTCTCTCTCTCTCTTCTTTTTAGCGTGCATGTTATCTCGTGCCTTGAATATAGCTACCGTTTCTTTAACTCTTTCTCAGTAATCTAATTCCATTGATTCTGTTATGTCTTGCTTTGATTTCCTTTCGCTACAGTCTCTTGTTTGAGCCGCTGTGACAAATTCCATCCTCCCCTCTCTCTCTCTCTCTCTCTCCAGTTCCCCAAAAGTCTCCTGCTTATCGATGCTGCAATAAATTCGCCCCCGCTTCCCCCCTCATATGCTTCCGTCTCGCGTTCCTCAAGGTCACGCGGTCCAACCTTGCAAATATTGTGATTGATTATGCTCCGTTCTACCCGAAACTGTCAGTCTGTCTCTTTCCCCCGTTTCCTCTTCTTGCCTTATTTATTTTTTTTTTCTTCTCTTAGATAGTGTCGCCGTTCTGTCTCTTCGGTCTTCTGGTTAGGCTTTTTCGTTGGGATGCTGTCGCAGATGTAACCCGTTTCATGTTGTTCGATAAACTGAAATTTACATTGGCTTAGGTTCCCATTTTATCCAGTAAGAGAGAGAGAGAGAGAGAGAGAGAGAGAGCTATCTCAGACTGATCATCAGGCTAAACATTTATTTTATTTCACTCCACGATTGTAGCGTTACTCTCCCTGATCTTAAGGAGTAGCAAATGTTTGTTTTAATATTGCAGTTTACGTTCTCTCTCTCTCTCTCTCTCTCTCTCTCTCTCTCTCTCTCTCTCTCTCTCTCTCTCTCTCTCTCTTCTTTTGCCTGTCCTGTAATGAGAGTCAGCTGTTCACAAAATCTTTTTCTGGAGCATTTTGTAGCTGAAATTCTTCCCTGGCCGAGTTTCCGTCTTGAGAAACGTCCCCGTCCTTCGCTGGGGGTTATTTGAGTGCATTACGCCTCGCGCGAAGCCGCGGATTTCCAACTTTGCCCTGAGTAGGGCAGTAGGTTCCGTTTGCCGTTCCAGCGTTTCGAGGAAAAAGACTCGAGAGTAAAAAGCGGATCAAAGAAATCAGCTCGCAAGTGGAATGTACTCTGGCATTATGAATTTTAGATAAAGGTCGAGTTTTTTTCTTTTCTTAATCGAGGAAAGACGATGTCATTTTTTAAAGAGATGTTAAAGTAAGTAAGTTTATTATTTGAATGAATGGAAAGGAGTTTATTATGCGTAGAAATTAGGGTGGGAATTCGAAATGGTAGAAGGAAGTGTTTCTGGATAAAACATCTACTTATACATTCAGGGTGTTCTAAAGTAAATCATGTTTTGCCATATTGTTCTGGTTAGTCAGTGATAAGGATAGAACGAGAAATGGCAAGATGAAAAGACGGACAGAAAGATGTTAAACGACAATGATTGTGAAGGAGATTGTGACATTTCTGCCGAGACGTTAAATCACACCTTAAGTATCTCCTGGAGAAGGGAAATTGCACCATTAGCGCAGGCTGCTTAAGTGTGATACAGATTTCTGCTACATTACATAAGAAGAGAGATAAGAGGCACACTCAAGGGGGGAGTGGGGTGGGAGGGGGAGGTAGGATATGCTTGTCCGGATAGTCACTTGCAGCACCAAAATAGCACCTTTGATTTCATGCAGGTAAACTGGGGAGGGTCAGCGATATGATCATTCAGTGACTTGTCACTAATTGCTCCTTAGGTCAACATAATTATGTAAGATGTAGTTGGTTGCTGTCTTTATCACTTTAACCAACACATTTTTCCAAAAAAAACGGTCTAAAACTCTGGAAGGGAAATTGAAATTGTAGCTGGAGATTTATAGGTTCTTCTGAGATTTTTTTTTGTGGGGGAACACACATCTGCTTTTAAATACTTCCACTTTCTCTACATTGTTTGGTCAGTATGCTTGGAAAGTCTACCATTGTTTTCATTAATTGCATGGTTTGAAGATTCTTTTTGCTTTAATAGTCGAAGTCTCATGATTTATGCAGATCTTGTAATTAAGGTAGATCACCATTCAGGTCATACGTTTTAATTCGTCAAATGATGTTTGACATGTCAAAGCGTGTTGACATAAGTATTGTTGGTATGTACGGATGCGAAGTGTCGTTGGAAACTTCAAAATGCTATAAAAAACCTATGCATTTCAGTTAGGCTTTAAGTATACCACCATACGGTAGCAATCAGATAGCCTTTTGTTTATTTTCAACATTTTTCCATTATTAGTGTTCTGTAAAAGAAAACTATTTGTCTGTCCATCCGCCCTCACATCTTAAATACTACTGAGGCTAGAGGGCTGCAATTTGGTATGTTGATCATCCACCCTCCAATCATGAACCTCAGCCCTCTAGCCTTAGTAGTTTTTATTTTATTGAAGCTTAAAGTTAGCCATAATCGTACTTCTGGCAGCGCTATGGGTGCCAAACAGCATAGGCCACCACAGGGCAGTGGCTGAGTTTCATGGGCCGCGGCTAAGAGTTTTATGGGGCGTGGCTGAGGCCACCACCGGACAGAAAACTCTATTGCATTTTTTACCTGCTTGTTTGCATTAACAGTTTAATTGCCAATTCTGAGAAAGGTTAAATTACACGTAGAGAACAGACCGTAGTGGGAAGTGAACTAGATTCACTGAGAAGGAATAGGCTATGTTTTCATTCCATCAACTTGATATATATAAATCTTTCAACTCAAAGTTGATGTCATTGTTTATTACACGTGAGCGTTATTATGTAGATATATATTGGAGTAGTGAACGTACTGTTTAGTACTTTTGACTTCACTATTTTGCTTAACGTGTCTTTTTTTTCATACTTTAAAAGTAAAGGCTATTTCTGTTTGAGAAAACTTTGTCAGAAATTTTTTTCTTATTTCTAATTTTTTATTATTTTTTATTTTTATTTATTTTTATCTATTTTTTTTATTTTTTATTTATTTATTTATTCTTTTTTATTGTTTGTCAGAAATGGTTACTGTGGAAAGATATGGCGCGTTTTGTGAACCTTTTAAGGCTGCCATTATGATTTGTTTAGGTGTACTTGCAAATGCAGGCAATTTTTCTTGTTTTAATTTTAGTTTCAGGAAGAAAACTGAAAGCAATTTTGTTGAACCCTTCGTTTGGAGCGAAGAAAATCTGTGTCTCGGAGACACTTGCTCTTCTCTACGGGCGGAAAATTTTTAAAAAACTTTTGGCGAAATCGTTTTAAACTTTTTACCTCGGTGGTAACTCGGAACTAATCTGTTGTGGGACTTTCCCGGAAGAGAGTCTTTGGAAAACAAGTGGATGAAACGTCCTAGAAAACAGATGGGAATTTCTCAATTTCCTTAACGCTTATTGAAGGTTCCTTGCGCATCGCTTCTATCGATTTCGTCACCTGTTTTTCTCAGTTTATTCTTACTTTGGCAAGAGCCAATGTCTTCTTCTTGATTTTAAACATTCCAGCAACCCTCTACATAAATGAGACTATTTAGACAGAAACAGTATGGAATAGTGTCCTATTATCTTGCAAGAATAGTTCTTTTGGAAATATAGTATTATTTTTCCCCATGAACGATTCTCCAATTTTTGTACATCATTTGTTCATAGCAGCAGTTTGATAAAAACACTGGAGTATGAGGATCCTTATCATATTTTTTTTCTTGTAATTAATTAAGATCATTAGGCATTAATACTATTCCCCAAGCGACACCGTATTCATTCCATGTTTCGTGACCTACGTTCTCTGTAATTGGCTCCATTATTTCTTTGGTAGCAGTAAAAGAAGCATGTTGCTCCTAGATGCCTTTATATAGCTTTCGAAATGCGCCTTTGCTTTATAACCAGTCTAATCGTTCGCAGTTTAGTTCTTCGAAGGCCTTGTGCATAGATAATGTTAGTGGGGACCACCCGATGAAAAATCTTCGATTGTTTCTTTCGTGAATGAAAATGACACTGAGGCATTAGTATTCAGGATAGGACAAGACGAGCCATTGTGTTCTGGGGTCTTTCCTTATGGCCGAATAATAGCCTATACAGTAATCTATCGCTGATAAAAACATTTGATACTTCAACTACAACTACTTTTCTTTCATCCTTTTCCTTGGTACTATTGTCTTGGGTACCAGGCTCTCAGTCTTCAGTTTTTACGGCATTGGAACCTGAAAACGTTTCTCTGTACACATCATAGCATAGAGGGAGGCAAATCAAAGCCTAGATGAGATGTCCGCTGTCACTAGTGGCATGGATTTTATTAAGGCATTTGGCAACATAACTGACTTTTATTTTCCATTTAATGTCAGGAACCCTTTCTTCCAATAGTATCCATCTGAAAGTATGCTCTCACTGAGTGCCATCATAAATCACATTCTTTTCTCTTAGAGCTCTTTGTCAGAATAATTAAATGCTAAGCAGAGCCTCTGATGGCCTCTCCTAAATTCTTTCTGTTGTGTCACTTCTCTGAAAAGCGTTCATCAGAGTGGTGCGTGCGCAGGCTTCAACGCTAATGAATGAGCCACTCACTTATTATAAAACTTTCTATAAAACCGGCTGAAGAATTTTTGTGCTCCTTCATTGTGTAACCTGCACTCTATGTGGTGCATTAAGAAGAGACCTGACGCAATGCCACATGGATGAATGACCTGTTAGATACCACATAGGGGAAAGAGATCAGTAATCATGTCAGTGACATATCGAGAGATCCAGTACCTACGACTTTAGGTTGCAATCTGCAACATGCTGAACAGGCGAGCCATCTGCATCATGCTACTTAATGTATCTTACATAAAGTGACTGAAGGATGCCTTATGAACGAGACACATAATAAATGCCCACTGGACAGGAGAGATGGCAAACTGCAGAATACCTGACGCCTGGATGTCCTGTGGTCTAAAGCAGACGGATGCCACGTGAACGAAAAACTGGTCACGTGCTTTGATGGTGATAGACCTGGTGAATTCTGCGTAGCTGAAGGACCTGGTACACGTAAGCCACTTATGCAAATGACCTGACGCATTGAAGGCATAGCAGTTGCAGAGCTGATAAACCGTTTGGACATCCTCTGACGTTCAGCGCTTTTATGTGCAATGTTTGGACGAGAGTAATGCGATTTAAGGTAATATTTTAATGCTGCTTACGATTTTCGAAAAAAGAGGCTAGTGATACAATAATCGAAATATGTTAGTAAAACATCACTCGATCTTTAATCATTTTCATTTGTCTGTTATTAAAGAATAAAGTTTGTGCATAACCAAATGTGATTCAGCCATTGACAGAGGTAGCAACAGAGAGAGAGAGAGAGAGAGAGAGAGAGAGAGAGAGAGAGAGAGAGAGAGAGAGAGATTTACTCTTGAATAAAGAAAATACTACCGTATCAATATTTTACTCTCTGTCTTGTGTCATCTGCGGCTGCCATATTGTCGAGCTCTCTTTGTTTCTTCGTTTCTTTGTTTCTTTGCTTAATCCCTTGATTGCTGTTCCAGCAACTGCTGCTTCTTTCATTCTGTGTCTCTGCACAGCATCTTTTTATGTGACATCGCCACGTCACTGAGATATTTTTATGCTCGACGATTGCCTTGTAAGCGCTACCAAGAATGGGAATTATTTATTCAACGGGCTGTTGTTTTTCTTTTTTTTCTAATTCGTTCTATGTTTCTTTTTACTTATACTTTTAGTGATAGACGTCACTCATCTGATGGGTTTATTTTGAGAAATATGTAATTAAACAAGTGTGT
>NC_061096.1:17018549-17058549 GCF_015104395.2 Macrobrachium nipponense
ACAGACTTAATTTAAAAAGTATGCCCTTATGGCATCTTTCAAATAGAGATGAAATTCCCCCCACCGGCACCTCTATATCCTAATTGATTCATATCATACATATTGATAGATTCTATCCAAATGCAGCTCAGTTTGGAGACAAAATTATTTCAAGGATTAGTCCTGGGGAAAGACAAAAACGTTTTGTCCCCGAAAGAGAAATATTGCTGTAGATCACGAAACATAATTCTTAATGAGAGTTTTTGTGTCCCAGCCATTTTTCCCGTCTGAGCAGACACTGTTCGTTTACTCGCGATTAGAAACATACAGACGTATGTAAACTGGCTTAAGCACGAAATACCAAATAAACTAAAGACCTTACTGTAAAATTTGGTGATACTGAAAGTCATCTATTTCGTTCAGTGTGTTTTTTATTACTCTTTTGTAAAATCTGTTTGGTGAACTGACTTTACTTTTTATGACCTTTTTTTAAATTGGGGTGTTATCGATTTTCCTAAAACCGACATAATTCCTTATTGCTGACCTGACTTTAATAAAGCCTTAAACGAAAGTCATGGAATGTTAGGGACACAAAGGGAAGGTGCAAATTCAGTGTTGCTGTGGAAACGGTAAAGCGATAAAGTTTTGACTGTTGATAAGAATGATGAGCTTACTGCACAAATACAAGAGAATGGCATCTCTTTTTATCACTGGTCACGAGGACACCTTATGCCCTGTTATGATTTTTGTCTTAAATGTGTTATTATCACTATAAGACAAGCTTGCACATTCGTTTGGACTAAGCCAATCAGAATGATAACTTGCTCTTCAAGCCTCAATAGAATAGACCGTCCATAGGTGGAAAAGTCTTGCAGCTGCATGAAATCTTAGAATGCCCCAACGAAATTCGCATATTCGCGTTAATTTGCACATTATGCAGTTGGATATTTGATCACACCCTATAGTTTAATTATAAAAACTCCCATTATCATTCCTAATTGTGTACCATATTCATCCCAGTGCCTGATAGATGCTCATTTTTTCATGTCCTTTTCAACTGTTCCTTAAGAAGCATTTATTATAACTTTGTATTACAATGAGTGTTATGAAGTCTAACTTTAATTAAATTTGTGACTTTGATCATTTCATAAACTTATAAAGGATGTAACGACTTCAGTCAATTAAGCAACCCTTTATATTCTAGCTACTTTAACCCTTTTACTCTCATTTTTCTCATAATAACTTCATGAATTTAATGGTCAATATCTCCGACCTGGTGTTAATTCTTCCTTTGCTTCGACATTTTCTGTTTATTTTTTTGTAAAGATTGAAAAGTATCTCTTCACAATCAGATATTTGCCTACGTTGAATCAAGTGTGTGGCACAGGAAGGTCAGCAGTGAGCCTTCTTGTTTCCATGCCAATGTAAACAAATTAAATCTTAGTCAATATTCTATTGCCCTCATGTGACATGTTTCTGCTTATTGTTGCAAACACCATGTGGATTTAAGAATTTTTCTCTTCCAGTAAGTCCATAAATCAATGTTATCATAAAGTTAAAGTTCACCGGAGTCTATTGTGCAACAAAATGAAAATCTCTTTATCATAACTGATACAAATACCATCATTTGTGTTGTTCCCTGCTCGTGGTTTTTCAACCAAAGCAAGAAGTTACATCAATGCAAGCGTTCTTCTGTCACTTTCCTGTTGTCTATCACTCAATTTCGAGCCTGAATTGACCTCTGCATTTAAACAAGGCATCTTCCTTAAATGTAGAGGTCAATTCAGACTCGAAATTGAGTGATAGACAACAGGAAAGTGACAGAAGAACGCTTGCATTGATGTAACTTCTTGCTTTGGTTGAAAAACCACGAGCAGGGAACAACACAAATAATGGTATTTGTATCAGTTATGATAAAGAGATTTTCATTTTGTTGCACAATAGACTCCGGTGAACTTTAACTTTATGATAACATTGATTTATGGATTTACTGGAAGAGAAAAATGTTAAAATCCACACGGTGTTTGCAGCAATAAGCAGAAACATGTCACATGAGGGTAAAAGAATACTGACAAAGATTTAATTATTTTTACAGACGAAAGCTGAGAATCAGTGTTGGGGAAAGGACGAACCTCAGCGTTTTATGGGCGAATGATATGCAAAGCGGAGACCTGACTTGAGAAGCACAGAGCAGTTCTATCCAGCTTGGAATTTGAGTGTAATAGATAGCAGAAGAGCGTGAGCATTCGCCTCATTTTATGCTACATTTGCAGTACCGGAATCGAGTCCCACTCTCGCGTGCGTGACACACTTATCAAATATGGTATATCACAGCTCCATGCACGGACAATTGTGTGTGGGGAAAAAATGTGGCAGTTTTTGTTAAAGTGTAGTGCCATTGCATCCTGAGTGGCTTCATGAAATGAACATGAAAGTTTCCACGAAGTGTTTGCCGGGGGTGGGGAGAGACGGGGGTGGGTGGAGGGAATTTAATGTATTCAATCTAATATCAAGAAGATTTTGAAGATTTGGAAACGACTTCATACTGAAGGGATGCTCGAAGGATGGTGGGAAAAACAGGTCAAAGTGTTTGATTCAAAGTGAATGATGTTCTTTATTTAACAAAAGTTAAACGGAAAGTAGCTATATAAAGGACGAAAGAAGCTTCGTTTGTCAGTGATTGTTAATAAAAGTTGGAAGTCCAGTATACTCGCTGTTATAGGCAATCTCTGGCCTGGCTTATGTAACTGCTGGGAAAGTTATCGCTATAACAACCTAGATTACCTCTGGTTTTATGAAGATTGCTCTAATCCTGCTGGAATTAGGTCTAGCCTGTACAGCTGCAATGATAAGAGGCATGTCACAGAATTTTTTGGTTGCATTTACCTACTACGTTTAGTTACATCAGTATTTATTCAAACATTTCTCATTCTTGATGGCAGTTGAGTGTAAAAAGTATATAGCCCCAACACATCATGAATTTTCTTATAAAAATAAATAAATATATTGATATATATATTCTATACACACACACACACACACACACACACACACACACACACATATATATATATATATATATATATATATATATATATATATATATATATATATATATATATATGCCATCCTAACATACCCGATCTAATAGCGCTCAAATTACAAACATTTCATTCGTCTCAAAAGACCGGAGTTCGGTCTCGCTGTGAGTCAGAAATTCAAAGTATATGTGTGTGTGGAAAACAGAAATACGTAATACTTTGAATGGCTCATATGACGAATATATATATTTTAAGATAATAGAGGCACAATCAACTGGAGAAGACGACGAAGTTTCACACCCTACTGTCTCCAATAAACCAAATCCTTATGTATTTCTGAGAGTTACAGAATTTCCTTAAATCCCTGAAAGAGATCAGCATATTGCACTTCGTCTGCTTCTCTTTGCCAAGCGGCCTCTATTGCCGTTCAACTCCGCGAGTTCGTCCGCCTTGTTAATATGCATCACGTGCTATTCTCAGTCATAATATCTTGCGGGTACTACGCTTGAAGTCGTATCAGGTAGAATGGCTTTATGTCTGGTAGCTAAGATTGTCTCTGCCTGTGACATTTGTCGCCGAAATTATTTCTTATAGAAGCCCGAATGATGATTATCGTGAAATTTGGAAATGAAATGATAAAGAAATTTTTGTGCATGGACGGATTTACATTTGCTTGGAAATATACGTGCACATTTGTGAATACACATACACTTGCACGCGCGCACACACACAACACATTCTATATATATATATATATATATATATATATATATATATATATATATATATATTGACTAATCTCTGCATACACATTTATCTTGCGAAAAACAAAAAAGGAATTGGCTACTTAGAAATTACTCTCTCTCTCTCTCTCTCTCTCTCTCTCTCTCTCTCTCTCTCTCTCTCAAGAATCATGGCGATATTCAGTATATATTATATATATACTATATATATATATATATAATATATATATATATATATATATATATATATATATATACATACATATATCACTGAAAATCGGCATGATTCTTGAGAGAGAGAGAGAGAGAGAGAGAGAGTCATTTTCTAAGTAGCCAATTCATTTTTTGTTTCTCGCAAGATAAATGTGTATGCAGAGATGAGTCAATATGAAGGTGAACTCAGGAATTTCCAGTAAATATATCTTGTTGTTGCAATAATCTTCTGACATTTGGTTTATTTCTTTGTTTGCATTGACTGCTTGACATGAGAGATGAACCTTACGTGACTGGTTCGTGGGACTGGATCAGGGTAACAATAATCCCAAAGGTAGTGATTTGATTCCCCAAGGCTTTATGAACGTTAGTGCTGGTTTTATGGAGATTGCTGTAATCCTGCTGGAATCAGTGTATCATGCATAGCTGCAGCGATAAGAGGCATGTCGCAGGATTTTTCCGTACACCTACGTACTGCGTTCCTTAATATTAAGTATTTATTCACCATTGCTTTTGACGTCCTCAGAGATCTCTGGTATTGCAAAGGACATCTATACATTTCTGATATAAGCACAGGCCGGAAGAGACTCCCAAATTTGCCCGTATAACCAGGCCCGAAGAGGATAAGCAAATAAATGAATAAATAGATTGATAAATAATTGAATAAACAATTCATTTGTTAGCTTCTTAAGCCTTCATTGGGTACTTAGGCTGAGCTGAGTTTTCCTATAGACTCAAGTCCCGTAGGGGGTTAGTGCCGTCAGTGTACCTCCGTGGTGCACTGTAGATATTACTTAATGGTCTTTGCAGCATACCTTCGGCCCAAAGCTGCAACCTCTGTCATTCCTTTTACTGTACCTCCGTTCATATTTTTTGTTTCATCTAATTTTCTGTGAGGTTTTCCTCCTGTTACACCTTTCAGACCTTCTTACTGCCAAATTCCCTTTTAGCGTTGAATGACCTCATAGGTCCCGACGTTTGACCTTTGACCTAAATTCTGTATTCTATTCTATTCTGTAGACTAAAGATTTCTTTCTTTTTTTTGTTGTAGAAATTATGCCGGCATCTGGAATGATTAAAATGGTCGGTCACAAGGCACGGAATGGATAAACTAGAAAGCCTCATTTTGTTTCTTATTTCCTCCTTTACCAAATTGGTTTTTCTATCTTATCTGCCATCCTTTGCATTCAACCTGCAAGGACTCTCTCTCTCTCTCTCTCTCTCTCTCTCTCTCTCTCTCTCTCTCTCTCTCTCTCTCTCTCTCTCCAGTTTTGTCCCTCTTTTTCTATAGCCTCGAATTACTTGTCAGGCAATTGATATTAATGCATTTTGTTAACATTATGAAACCTTTAAACCCCTGTCTGTTCTGAGAGTAGTACGGGATTTCCTGTCGACCTGCGCGCGCGCGCACACACACACACACACACACACACACACACACACACACACACACACATATATATATATATATATATATATGTACTCATTACCCTTAACTACTCTTTCCTCATTTACTCAACATTATCCTCATTTCTTTGCACCTACGTATCATACATAATTATCTCTTCTTCAAGTTTAACACAGTTCTTTCTTCGGATTTTGTCTTCGAAGATTAAAAAATCAACGACGGTTATTTTTTAGCAACATAAAGGAATCAATGAAAAAGAAAGCAGTATCTGAATTAATTAGAATATTAATTAATTCGGTCTGAAGAAACAGATGGGATTTAACCCAAAAAATACTGCACATAGAATCAGTACAAAAAAGTGTGTATATAATATATATATATATATATATATATATATATATATATATATATATATATATATATATATATATATACATACATATATCATATTTTCTATATATATATATTTATATATATGCTTTTGTGTAAAATCCCATCTTTTTCTGCAGACCCAGATAATCAATATTTTAATTAATTCAAAAACTGCTTTCTTTTTCATTGATTCCTTTATGTTGCTAAAAAATAACCATTGTTGATTTTCCAATCTTGGAAGACAAAATCCCAAGAAAGAACTGTGTGTTAAACTTGAAGAATAAATATGTACGTATGATACGTTGGTGAAAAGAAATGAGGATAATGTTGAGTAGACGAGGAAAGAGCAGTTGAGAGTAATGAGTAGCTAAGAATAATAGAGAAGAGATGTGTGACATACATTTCATTTCTAAGTTCGCTCTTTGGGTGGAAATGTCTTTGGTTGAATTAGAATCTATAGTGAAAAAGTGACATGCAGTTGGATTCGATAGAGACGAGGAATCCTTGATGATACGTGAATGAATGTAGGTGTATGAATAATAATGAATACTGGGGAGACAGCACGAGAAAATCCAGCTGCTTATAAAAAGAGACAGACAAGGGGGAGGGGGGAAAAGGGGGGGAGGGGGGTGAGGAGAGGAGGAGAGGGAGGGGGAGGGGGAGGGGAGAGAGGAGAGAGGAGGAAGAGTAGGAGTAGGAGGAGAGAGGGTTGAGGAGGAAGAGGAGGTGGAGGCAACAACCAACAGAAAACAGCCGAGTTTAAAGAGATGAAGATCGATAGACCAACTCTGAGAGAGAGAGAGAGAGAGAGAGAGGACTGGGGGAGGGAAGGGTTAAGGGGTGGAGGGAGGGTGGTGGATGTGTGCACCTTTTTATGGAAATACGCTCTTCCCTCTTTTCCTATACACCTCCGTCTGCCTCAAAGGCCTACTTCACCTCACTATGGTGCTAGTAGACATAGTGTCCGTGGAAATCCTCACTCGCTCTCTCCTGTTCGAGACTTATCTTTGTTTTGGGAATAAGATAGACGACACCCAGGTCCCCGGCACCCAGAGAGAGCAGAAATATGGGTGAGGGCGTTGAGGAAAAGTCAAACAACACGAAATTGGGCGAAAATTTCTCCAACCATATGGCAATCTCTTCCTCTCCCCCTCCCTCCTTTCCTCCGCCCCCCCCTCCCCACCAGCCCTTCTGCTCGTCATCTGCATGCGCGCTTTAGAGTGAATCGCTTAAATTTTCGTTCATACGCCAGGTGTCTTCGTTCACATTCACTAGAATTAGATTGGGAAGGAAAGGGAGCCTTATAGGTCGTCGTCCTCATTCATTTTTGACCTTTCCTTCGTTTGGGCATTGTTGCATATGGCCCGGCAGTTCATTTGTAGGTCCTCCCATGTTCTGAAATAAAACAATCGTGACAAATTGATCCTAGATGACGGAAACTGAGGATCTACTAGATACCTCCATAAAATGGGACAGAAGCATAGCGATGAAAGCGACTTTACGTGAATATTACCCTTTTTGTGTGTGTGTTTGTTCATGCGTATGTATGCTAGGGTTTGTCTAAAGGACGCGTGCGTCGTCTCCTCTGTTTAATTTCCATTTCTTTGACCTGCTTCTCAAAATCTGCCGTTTGGGAATCGAGACACAAGCTTTTTTCTTCTTCTTCTTCTTCTTTACGTCTGTCCTTGTTTATGAATATACTATCGTCATGTTTGATTTTGATGGGGAAGGGCTGGGGAAGTTGCCAGGGGTTCTCCCTGAGACATGGCAACGTTGGTCGCAGAATTGTCCTAGCAGATTATTCGTTTGTTAGGAGGCGCATTTGTTGACAGGCGTATAGATGTAAGTGACAGCGACGCCAACCGCGCTGTTTCTCATCGAACGTGACCAACAACGTACGGAACTGCTTATTTTCGTCAAAGGTCGTTCGTTCGTTGCGGCATTTGGGAGTGGTCATAGCCAGCAGAGATTCACTTCCAGTCCAGATGCAGACGAGGAGCGCGATGCGTGCCCGTATAATGGGACATGAACTAATAAAAGGGTTTGGCCATCAGTAGTAAACGTAATGACTTTGATGTTATTTTTGATGGACTGCTGGTCATTTTTATTTCAGCTAAACAATTTTAGTCAGCATTCTCGCTAAAGTGGATGCGGTTTGTGACTTTTGTTTGTGTTTATTTCTAAATATACCCGTCGGGAAAGTTGGAAGGAAGGTCTAAGCACCGCTTGTTTGTTTGTTTGTTAGATTGTTTTTTTACCTGGTTAAACACGGCTCAAGGCCATAACGCGAGCCTGCGCGCGGCCTTACACACACACACACACACACACACACACACACACACATATATATATATATATATATATATATATATATATATGTGTGTGTGTGTGTGTGTGTGTGTGTGTGTGTGTGTATGTGTGTATGTGTGTATGTCACTTATACACGAGTGACTTCTTAATATTCACAATTTGAAGCCATAAATCATGTTTATTATCTAACTCACTGTACCTTGGGAATAATTACTTACACCCAAAGGGCGTTTATAACTGATGACACATTTGATTGCCGGGTGGTCAGATTCACTACATCGTTGTTTCTAAACCAAAGGCCCAGGTTCGAATCCTGCCGGCTCAGAGGCACTTATCAGTGATTACCTTTAGGTGTAAATTATTTCCAAGGTATAGTGAATTCGATACTAAAAGATATTTGAGGCTCAGATTTCTTCTATGCAAAGTTAGACCCAAATGTTACTTGACATTTATGTATGGGTCGATGGGATTAGTAGCTTCCAATCGTGGATGGACTTTTTAGTTATTACTTGAACGGTAAAGCTGACTGAGAATCTCTTCATATTTGAAATAGGCCTCAATCATATAATAATGATGTCTTGCAATCAGGTGTTTTCTTTTTACACTTTAAAGTAGGATTCATGTTAATAATGAACATATCTTGACTGCAGTTTAGTTATGAAATATTTGTTGTGGAGGAATGCTATCAGCTTTAGGTAAATTAAAAGAATATTTAAAAGTCGGCAGTTGACATTGGGAGTCCAGATAAAATTTAAGCTTTTTAGTGAAGCCTGAAGGCAGCACAGAGTCTGAACTGAACTTTAACTTATCAAAAAGACTGATAACTGGGATGTCTGAAGTTAACGTGTTGCTGTTGTGATGCCTGTACAATGAAACTGAAATAAACACATTTCAGTGAAAAATGAAACCAGGGCCGAATATCGGCCACGAGCTCTTCTTCTATTTAGATTTTTTGGTAAAAAAAAAAAAAAAAAAAAAAAAAAAAACCACTTGAGACGGTTTTTTGTCCGTGCGTCCGCCCTCAGATCTTAAAAACTACTGTGGCTAGAGGGCTGCAAATTGTTATGTTGATCATCCACCCTCCAATCATCAAGCATACCAGTTGCAGCTCTCTAGCTTCAGTAGTTTTTATTCTAAGGTTAAAATTAGCCATGATCGTTCGTCTGTCACCGCTATAGATGCCATCAACAAATTTCACCACCGGGCCATGGCTGAAAGTTTCATGGCCCGCTAGACGCCAGATAATTATTAATTATTCATTCATTCATGGCCCGCTACTGAGAGTTTTGTGGTCCGTGGCTGAGAGTTTCACACGCATTTTACGCTGTACAGAAAACTCGATTGCGCATTTCCCCCCTCCCCCACAACTTTTTTTAAAGATCTAAACGGCTATAGAGTTTGAATTTCTTTTTCACTCTGGTGTCAATAAGTTGACAAGACTAGGGAAAGTAACTTTTTTTCTCTTTTAATATTGTAACGACTTATGACTGGCAGTTTATCTACTATTAGTCACTTGTGTCCATATCAACCTCTGTAGACACGAGATAAGGCCACTTCAATAAAGAAAAGAAAATGAATTTGAATAACACTAGAATTACTCTGTCTCACTTTCTGCCTCTAAATATGATGAAATTCTTCAAGGTAAACAGTTCTTATTAATAAAGCCACCAAAGTGTTAGATTTAGCCAAACTATGAATTAGTGCATTAAATTCAGTGCAATGTGATGAACTATTTTCGTTGTCTTCCACTTTTTTCATGTCAGTTCTGTCAACGTACAGGATTTTCACTCATCCATGACGGGGCTTACAATATATGACCATGTTTCAACGGATTATTTCTGACTTTTTTTTCTGCCTGTATGTTTATCTGTTGATCTGAGAGAGAGAGAGAGAGAGAGAGAGAGAGAGAGAGAGAGAGAGAGAGAGAGAGAGAGAGTAGATATTTACGTTCAGAATGCTTAGTTTCACTGATGTAACACAAAGGCAACAAATTTTGCATTCAGAATACTGAACAGACTTTGGAGCGCCCTACGTCGTTCATTCATTGATGTCTTCCATAGCTTACTCTTTCTTGTTCCTTGTCTCCTATGGTGTGTGTATGTATGTGTGTCACAATTGTCTGTTCCGGTTGGGCCTGGCGTCTCCAACGCCTGTCTCTCTGGGTAAGAAGCTGACCAGATCTTGCTGTATTTTAGCCGATCTCGACCTTGAAGAGACATCTTCCACTGCGCTGTTCAAGATTTTTCTTATTTCAAAGCTCAGAGCCCAAAAGGAAGGGCAACCTAATGCCCTTTTCTAGTCCAGGCCCACGGAAAACTATTAAAAGAAGGAAAATTCAATGATGGGACTTAACTTAGAATCAGGAAAAACAGAGGCAAGAGGAGATATCCGGAGCTGATATATTTTAAATCCAGCATTTCGTGGAGTAGCTCATCTCATTTCATCCCCTGTTAGTTGACCTCGTTAATATAAATTTGCTGCAGTAATTTATTAGGTTATGTGGATAGAAGCAGTAACTATTGGTAAATATTTCATAAACAGTTGCAAAAAAGAAAAAAAGAGCGGGTGGGGGTGCGGGAATTTGGCTAAATAGGTAAAGAGAAGAAAGTAATTGCTGTAACTTTTAAGGAAATCACTCTTACAACCGTTCGTTCTCTGCATTAGAACGTGAATGTATTTAAACCGGTTGGTCTGGTCCCTCGCAGTCGAATAAAATTGCCGAGGACTTCCGCACCAGACTCTGTCTTACAGAAATTTACAGGCGGTAAATTGAAATGCCTTCCACAGATCCCACTTTTAGAATGAGGTCTGCAGGGGATTATCTCAGGATATGAGGAATCCAGAATGAAAAGTATATCCTCCTGAGTTGTGAGGTCAGTCTCAGTAAATAGAAGAAATTAAAGCCAATCAAACAGGGCGACTATCACTTGATGGGAGTGTGTGAACTCTGTTGCTTAAAAGCAAAAGATCACAGACTAAATAGAGAAGTACAGGAACCACCAGAACTGATTACTCGATAGGCTTAAAAAGACGGCAATTTCTCCTGTGCTGAGGAAGGACGCTTCGCCATGAATTAAGACGAAAGGCTGCCAGATTTCGTCAGGTGCGTTTCATATTAAAAATGACAACACTTCACTCTCAATCATCTGGTGGTAGATTATAACCTTATCCATATATACACACGCACACACACACACATATATATATGTATATATATATATATATATATATATATATATATATATATATATATATACACACACACACACACACACACACACACACACACACACACACACATATATATATATATATATATATATATATATATATATATATATACATATTTATGTATATATTAGCTGAAGCCACTGGGAAAATTTAAAAAAGAAAAGACAGAGTGCCAAGTACTTTCGTTAAATACACGAAAGTACTTGGCACTCTGTCTTTTCTTTTTTAAATTTTCCCAGTGGGGCTTCAGCTAATAAACAAAATCACGTGCTTACTTTTGATTTAGAGTGTGTGTGTGTTATATATAATATAATTTATTAATATAATATAAATAATTAATATTATAATATATATATATATATATGATATATATACTATATCTTATATACATATATATATATTATATAATATATATATCGTGATATTATACGATACGACACTGTATTTTGCGATATATATTACATATATACGGAACTGATCTCTTAGTGATTTCAAGAAGGATCTTAAGCATAGGACGAGGGCATAATCTTTCCATTAATGGTTAAATAGATGAAAGAACTTTCAAAAAGTATACTGTGAACAAGAGATAGGTTCTTGAAAGTTATTCCATCATATGAGAAGGCAGAAGTGAATACTTAAAAGCCTTTAACGTTAAGTATACGTACAAAAGTCCATGAATTGTATTTAATTTTTTCTAATAGACAAATTCCAGCGATTGTTATTACCTATCCAGATTCATTTATCCTTTCCAAAGAGGTATGTTTTCTCGTTTTCTGCCAGTATCATCCAGGAGGCTACTCTCACAAGAGACACCTGATTTGATGTCAATCTTGTCTGGGTTATTGTTGTCTTGTTTTCCTACATAAAGAGCGAGGATGCACGTAAACAGGGGACTAACCGCTTATAACATTCACTTATACCAGTTTACGAGCAGTAGGAGTCCTCTCGTTGGTATTCTAGTCTTCATCTGTTTTTATTCAGGAATTCTTTTGATTTGATTAGCCTCCTGTTGCCGGAACCGTACCAATATTCCCTGTTGTCTCTTTTCCAGTTTTATCTTTGTGTCCGCAAGAAAGATTGTCGGCTACGTTTCTGGATCTAAATGTATTAAATCTGACCTAAGGAAGGAAATTGTCGGGAAGAAAAAGGTAGAATCTTGTGACTCGGGATTTTTTAGCGTCGCAGAAACCAGAAGGAGAATAAAAGATGCAGGAAAAGACGAAAAACTGGGAGAACAAGATGAGGACAGTAAAAATGTTTTAAAGCAAGTCTGTGAGCTGAATGCCCAAGTGGGCTAGTCTGAATCCTCAATTGGAAGGGAAAAAAACCTCACAGACTTGTTTTAAAAGATTTTAAATTCCTGCACCTTGTATTCGCCATCATTTTTTTTGTTTTGTTCCAGCAATTTTTCTTTGCCCTTCTCTCCTTCGGTTTCTGCCTCTGTCTAGGAGTTCCGCGAATCAATTTCTGCGATATGTTTCTATTTATAAGTGAAGTTTTAGATTTTCAAACCAGGAAGTCGAAGTTTCCGAGGTTTCTTTTTAATGCCCTCGGGTGAACTTGAGTCTTATTTTCTTTCACACGTATGAATGTCCGTATGTATGCTTACGAGCTTTAATAAAACTTAAATAATTATATATAAATAAATTTAGATCATATAATTATGTATAGTTATTATTAGCGAGAAGTGTGCGCTATGCTGCACGGGGCAGAAGGGCAGTTGAAAGACTCCCTGTTTAAACGTGGCCGCCAGTCGTAAAATGTGTCCTTTGTCTTAAGGACTACTCTTCGGGTGTTTCATTGACGGGGGTTTTAGGCCTCATCCTTGAAGTTCTTGGCCCATCTACAGGCCCCCATCCCTAGCCTGGCAGGATACCTGCCTTCCTCAGAGGGAGCAGCCTATAGGTCAAAGCCTTCCCTTCAGGGTAGCCTTCAAGAGACTGGCGAGCCTTTTGGGCTTTAGGCCTGGCAGGATACCTGCCTTCCTTCGAAGAAGCAGCCTCTGAGTCAGAGCCTTCCCTTCAAGGCTGCGCTCAAGAGACTGGCGAGCTTTGGGGGGTTTGGGCCTCATCCTCCAAATTTTGGGTCCTCTCCAAGGCCGTTTCCCCAGCCTGGCAGGACACCTGACTTCCTCTGAGGAAGCAGCCTCTGGGTTGGACCGTTCCCTTCAAGGCTGCCCTCAAGAGACTGGCGAGCCTTTGGGGCTTTTTGGGCCCCATCCTTGAGGTGCTTGGGCTCTTCTTAGTCAACATTTTTCAGTTTCCCTCCACGCTGATGTTCTCTTTTCTTTATTCCCTTCCTTATTATCTTGTTTAATTGCCACTGCTCAGCTTCCATTCCTCTCCTGCATCCCCTGTGATAGGTCCTGCGTGTCGTAAAAGGCAATTAAAAGGACAGTTGCTGCCTTGCAGTCTTACTTTTGAGTAGAAGGCTAGGCCCACCGCCGATAACTGTAGATACTGCTGCCTTGCAGGTGGACTTTTTAGTCAATGGCAAGGCCCCCCGGCAATAATTGTGGTTGATAACAGCAAGGGCTTGCGGTCGGAAAAACTCCTTTGCTAAACAATAAACCATATTTGATGTTTTGAGGCGCATCAGGTAACTGAACCCTTAATTTAGGGATAACGGTGGGAAAGAAGAAGAATCTTCCACCCATCATGAAAATGCATGCAATTTGTGTCATTTTTATTCTGTCGCTTACCATTTAGTTATCATGTCTTACGGACTACTGATAAGAAAGAGCATGCGAACGAGGTGGTATAAGACCTGTCAGATATGTCAGCCAACAACAACCTTACTTGCTGTCTTAGTTTATATTTTTTACTATCATTGACACTAAATCGACATTTCCCCTGGAAACTGGAGATTGCATCTTGTTTCCTTCTTGTCCTTCTTATCCTGTAGTTAATCCTTCGTCCGACCTGCTTGTGACCAGACGGTGCAGGACCTTTCGTGACTCGACGCGGTTTCCGAAATAATTTGATTCAGCTGCCGAATTTCCTCGCGTCTTTGATGAGGTCCGGATCTGGACATTTTGGAAAGACGTTGACTCGACTCCTTTCATCTTCTGTGCAGTTCGGTGATATCCGGACAAAACTTTGATATGTTTCCATGAGAGCTTTGTTATTATCTTCTATCTCATCTTTAATGCATCAGCCGGGACCCAAACCATGGGCAAATTATTTACTTATGCTTTTCTTCTTCGTGAGGCACAGGTTTATATTATTATAGAATAACTCTCTCTCTCTCTCTCTCTCTCTCTCTCTCTCTCTCTCTCTCTCTCTCTCTCATTCTAGGTATATTGTTACTCCTCTGTGATGAGGAACCAATTTTAGAATAACCACAAGATTCGTTAAAGAATATGTACATCTTTATGTTTAAATACAAATTGTAGATTTAGCCATTCTTAGCTATTGAAGAGAATGGTTTGTGTCCGTTGTTTATATATTTCATGAAATCCATATTACACTCTGTGCTGTTAGGGGTAAAACAGTAAATATGTAACAGTATATATTTGTAAAAGAGGAAAACCGCGTAGTCGAGCATATCAGTCCACACGATAGCATAAGAGAGACAGTGACATTCAGGCGATATCGTGAAACTTGGGTGATTCAAACGCTTGTTTTGACTGGCGTGTGATTCCTACCAGGAGCCAACCGGGAACTCTTTTTATGTTCAAATTTCGCCATTACATTGGAAAGTTTTGTGATACGGTCCATTCTGCAGATGCCATGCTGACAGTAGCTGTTTTCGCGATCATGTATGCAGACTCCGAACGAGTTGGGTCGTGTCTTTTCCGACAAATTCTAAGGGCTGCTTCCATCCTCTTCCTCTCAGAGACAAACAGATTTTTCACAATTGCACGAGAGAGAGAGAGAGAGAGAGAGAGAGAGAGAGAGAGAGAGAGAGAGAGAGAGAGTTAACCCCCTCATTTATGTTTTCATGCAGTTGTTTCTGGGATATTCTAATATGCTCCTAATCTGAGAATCATCCATTCTACTTTTTTATGACCTGTATGGATTGTATACAATTCCGCCTCTACTGTGATACGTCATACATCATATGTGATGAAGCATTCAACCACTTCATACATTTGATAGGCACTGAAGGCCCATCATGAACATGTAGACCACTCCCAACGCAGACTACGTCTCATCCAGAACTTGCTCACATCCTATTACATATATGTCTATCTTCCAAGAGAGAGAGAGAGAGAGAGAGAGAGAGAGAGAGAGAGAGAGAGACCTGTTACATATATGTCTATCTTCCAAGAGAGAGAGAGAGAGGAACTGTCTATCTCATACCTATCTTGCTCGCATCCTATTACATATATGTCTATCTTTCCAAGAGAGAGAGAGAGAGAGAGTTTTTGTTTGAGAGAGAGAGAGAGAGAACCTGTTACATATGTCTATCCTTCCAAGAGGAAGAGAGGAGGAGAGAGAGAGACCTGTACATATATTGTCTATCTTTCCAAGAGAGAGAGAGAGAGAGAGAGAGAGAGGAACTGTCTATCTCATACCTATCTTGCTCGCATCCTATTACATATATGTCTATCATCAGAGAGAGAGAGAGAGAGAGAGAGAGAGAGAGAGAGAGAGTTCTCCTGCTTATCTTCATCCCTTGACTGCGTTCCATGTTAGGTGTTGTGAGACAACAATGGCGCTGAATGATTTGCCTCCACACTACGAGATCAAATTAGATTGTCTCGTACCTTTTGCATGCGATCAAAGTTCAACGCTGCCACACGTGAGCGCCCAAGCATATATAGTATGGTGTAAAGCAAGATGCCTTGGAGCCTCAGTGTGGAGGTGCTCATGCAGACCTTTGGGATATGCATCATACTTGTACCTGTGAACACATAAAAATATATATGCAACATTCCTTCTGGTCGCGTAGACACGCATATATCTAACTCCTCGAGAAGGAAAATGGTACTTAGGTTCTATATACGTGTGTACACCCACACACACACACACACACACACACACGACACATATATATATATAATAAATATATTATTATATATTATTTCCTATGGTAATATAAAAGGTCTGTAAATTTATCTAAATATTTACAACTTTGGTATATATATATGTATAAACATAGTATAATATAAGTGAATAACTAAATATATTTCTCTCGTGTGTGTGTGTGTGTGTGCACTGTGTGTGTGTTTGTACTTTGGAAGATCTAATAAAACATTTTTATCGATATTTTTGAAGAGTGCATGACTACGAAATAGAATATTCATATAGGTCTCTAAAGCCTAGACGTAAGCTTTGCATATGTTATTTTTATCTATTTGTCATACATCCATCAGCATTTAATAAAAAGTTAATATACAGCTACAACCACACACGCTCAATACCATATGTATATATATAGTATATATGTATATATATATATATAATATATATATATATATATATATATATATATATATATATATATATATATATATATACACTATTTGTGTGTGTGTTTTTTTTGAAAGTATATAGTAACTTTAGTCGGTGCAACATCAAAAGAATATAGGTTAAGGTCACTACTGTTTTAACAAACGGCTGTGGAGTACATTTGAATCATGGACAGGGCAGCTTGCGTGTATTGTTGAATTCCCTTTTGCGTAAGTTTCCTGGATTAGTACCTTGTCTTTTAAAGGGTCAACTTTTGCGGTTTAGTATAACGTAACAGTATGCACGTTTGTTTGTTCGTCTGTTTGTCTATGCACAGCAGATATTTGAACGTCAAAGTGCACGAGGTGGTTACTTTTCGTGCGCACGACCGTCTGTTCACGTGCCTCTGAATGGACTTCTTAGTTCCAGTGCTTAAAATACCTTGTATTTATCACTGCTTTGAAAATACTTATGGCTCTATGGAATAGTGTGGCCAGGAAGAAACAGTTCGAGAAAGTATAAGGCTGATTATGGTGAAGTTCAGATGATGCCTCTTACTGGGACCATAGAACGCCTCCCATGAACACTACTGCCTAACTTTCTGTAAAAGAAAACTGTTGAGACGGCTTTGTCTGTCCGGCCCCACCTTTCTGTCCGCCCTCAGATCTTTAAAACTACTGAGGCTAGATGGCTGCAAATTTGTATGTTGATCATCGACCATCCAATCATCAAACACACCAAATTACACTCCTGTAGCCTTAGTATTTCTTTGTTTTATTTTACTGTTAAATTTACCCATAATCTTGCGTCTGGCAATGTTATAGGACAGGCCACCACCGGGCTGTGGTTGAAAGGTTCGCGGGTCACGATTCATATAGTATTATACACTGTACAGAAAAATCGATTGGGCCGAAGAAACTTCGGCGCATTTCTTAATTATATTCTCAACCATGAGACTAGGAAAGAGTCCATTCTCAGCCAGGAGACCACGAAAGTCTATTCTTATCCAAGAGACAAGGAAAGTCTATTTTTAGCCAAGAGACTAGGCAAGCCTATTCTTAGCAAAGAGACTGGAAAAGAGTCTATTCTTAACCAAGAGACTGGAAAAGAGTCTATTTTCAACCAAGAGACTAGGAAAGACAGAGTCTATTCTCAACCAAGAGACTAGGAAAGAGTCTATTTTCAACAAAGAGACTAAGACAGAGTCTAATGCTTTCTAGCATTACATGATCAACTTGCAGCTAGTCATCTGTGCTTTCTCTATTCATTGTTTCCTCATTTTTTCAATATTCTCATTTGCAATATCCACTGCGGACTTTTCATTGTTTTTCTTATCTGCTTTTTCCGCATATTTGCGTTCCACGATGTTATTGTATTAGGTTTTATTTGAATTATCTTCCACCGCCATCAGTTTCCTTTCCAATAGTCATGTTCTCTCTCTCTCTCTCTCTCTCTCTATCTTTGTGTGTGTGTGTGTGTGTGTGCTTGTCTCTGCTGCAATTGGAGAGTGTGTGACTGAAACGACGAGTGAGCTTGCTTCCATGCCTGATTTTCACCATGTTAAAGCTCAAGTGTTGTTCTCTCTCTCTCTCTCTCTCTCTCTCTCTCTCTCTCATCAGTTGGTGAGTGCTTGTGTGACGAAGGGCACTAGCATGCCTGATTTCTACCAAGTTAAAGCACTAATAATAATCTCTCTCTCTCTCTCTCCTCTCTCTCTTCTCTCTCTCTCTCTCTCTCTCTCCATTCGGCTCTTGGTTGGTGAGTGACTGTAACGACAAGCAAGCAAGTGTGCTTTGATATCTGGTTTCCTCCATGTTAAAGCTCAAGTGCTGGTCTCTCTCTCTCTTCTCTCTCTCTCTCTGCTGTAATAGGTGAGTGTCTGTGTGACTGAAATGGTAAATATTCCTGGTTCCCGTCATGTTAAAGCTCAAATGCTCTCTCTCTCTCTCTCTCTCTCTCTCTCTCTCTCGCACATGGTCAGTGTATGTAAGACTGCAGTGACGTCTGATTGATTTATCTACTGGGTATTAAATACTGGCGTCACATCTACTTTGGTCATCGACGTTCGGACTGAAACGGTGAGCGAATGTGATATGATGCCTGGTTTCCACAATGCTATGGCTGTCTTTGCCCGGCCCTACTCTCTCTCTCTCTCTCTCTCTCTCTCTCTCTCTCTCTCTCTCTCTTGAAATTGGTGCGTGGTTGACTGAGCCGAAGTGCGAACGTGGTTGGGTGGGTGCCGGTTTCGACCATGCTCAACCCCACGAGTTCGTTGCTCTCTCTCTCTCTCTCTCTCTCTCTCTCTCTCTCTCTCTCTCTCTCTTTTACAGAGAGAGAGATTTCAATGTTTCCATGACCAGAGAGACATCCTGGATAGTTTACAAATATCGTATGTAACTATGTAAACACACGACCACAAATTCAGAATCTGATTCTGCGTATGCGAATCTTACTCAGCTCTTTAATATGCAAATGCACCTATCTATCTCTCTATCTATCTATCTGTCAATCTATATCTGTTTTTCTACCAGACTGTGATGCGCAGGTAATCGAGATTTCGTAGCACTCTATTCATGGCGAAGGAATTCCAATATCTCCTCGCACAACTTCAGACCCGAGTTCAGTCCTACGGAGGGGAATCTACATGAAGCTGTTCCCTTAAAAAAATAATGGTGTTTGTATTGACCTAAGGAATATGTAATGTACCTGGTGGTTATTTGATTGTTGTGGTAGCAGTAAGGATAGTAAGGGCTTCAGGCTAGTAATCTCGTCCCCAAAAATTCGATGAAATGAAGAGGAAAATGAGTATATATATGTGTATGTATATATACAATATATATGTATGATATATATATATATATATATATATATATATAATATATATATATATATATATGACCTAATCATGGTAAGGGTATTAATCGTATATAATTCCCTTCAGTTGTAAATTATTGCTAAGATTCGGTGAATTAGGTATTGGAATAACAACGCCCCAATCTAATATATTAATGCTACTAATGAACAACACTTTAGAGAAGAAACATTTCATAAATTATCTGTCATGCGATGATTAGGTGAAGATGAAAGGATTTTCAACAAGGTCTGTCTTATTTCTAGTCATTCTTTTCATGCCAGAAGAATCCTAATGGTTAATTAATTGATTAACTTTGCAATTAGCACTATAGGGGACATGTCACTGCTTACAAACCTTATTTGCAATATGTCCTCATTGCAATGGTATATCTGCACCAGTGTCTCTGTGTACCTACCGCCGTTTTACACCTGACAGCAGTCTAAGCACACACACAGACACACAACACACACTCACACTTACTCGTGTGTTGATGATAACGAACGAACGAAAGTCGAATGTGACGCGAAGGATTTGCCAAGAGGAATCCGCAGGAAATACGCCTTTTTCCCACAACACAAGGGATTTGAATCAATATTCTGTAATCTATAATCTATAATCTGGTGAAACACACGTGTGATAATCTGTGGTTAGATTAAGAATACGAGTGGTAAGTCGAGGATTAATCAAGGATTACGGGATTTCCATGTATTGATTAGAAGACGCCCGCAATCCCTGTGCCCCGAACTATCGATTACATCTGGCAGTGAAGTGGCACGTTGCGAACCCTTAATGGTTTATTGCATAGTTTGTCCCAGTCTCCATCCCCGTTCCATTTTTTTTTTTTTTTTTTTTTTTTGCTCTTTTTGGTTGGTTAAACCTTACTTGAATTTGGACGTCTGCTTGCCTGTCTGTCTCTATGGGCCAGAGATGTACCCCTGAATACTCGGGGAATCTTCCCTTTGATGTGGTTGTGCGGTTGGCGTGAGTGGAGTACGTCCCCTGCCTTATTCCCCATTTGCTATTGTTTTAATTCATTGCTCTCGCTGTTTAGTTCATGTTTTGCTTCCATGCTCTTCTTCTTACTCAGATGAAAATCTTGCTTGATATCTTATCCAAAGAAGGGAGAAGGAAATGAAAGTTTCGGTCCATGGATGATAGATGCAAGAAATCTTTCTGAAGGCTTCTTAAGTGGCTTTATTACAATGCGGGTTTTGTCTACTGAAATGATGCGGCCGAAGGTCGCTCTACTGTAAATATGCTGAAACACTATGGCCCCCTTTTAATCTTATTGCCAGATAGTTCCTCAGGGAAAATGATTAATGATGAGTTTTTGAAAAAAAATTTTTTTTATTTTTTATTTACACAACAGAAAAACACTATGATTGTGGATTGAATTCGTGTGATACGTTTCAAGAGAAAGAGAATTAAGTTTATTTCTATATAAACAGAAAGTTTCGTAAAGGGGAAAATGAACTAGAAATAAAACTAAAATTAAGATTAAATTCGATACAGATCCTTCATTCTGCGGTACCTAAAGCCCAAACATTCTTCAACAGAAGGCTGGTTCCTTTTAGATTTC
The DNA here is from genome assembly GCF_015104395.2 of Macrobrachium nipponense. NCBI lineage: Eukaryota > Metazoa > Arthropoda > Malacostraca > Decapoda > Palaemonidae > Macrobrachium > Macrobrachium nipponense. The sequence goes on from NC_061096.1 coordinate 17,039,676, forward strand.
CCGGAAGCGCCAACGTTTAAGACGAGAAATTTGAGGCAAAAAGAAAAAAAGGGGAAAAAAAAGAGAGAAAAAAAGGGAAGGTGAAAAGAGGGGGAATGTCCCCTCTTAGATTCCGCTTCTTACGGGAATTTCAACACGTCGCAAGTCTTGCTGTTAGGCAAATTATCGCCCATCTTCTGAATTTAAGTCTTCCCTCGGGCCTCGTTTCTTTTTCCGGGTGAGTGGGGCGGTTTCCGAGGGCAAGGATGAGCCGCCTTTGGGGGAAAATCTTTGACTGACATTTTCTACGCCTTTCTTTTTTAACACAATTCCTGTTATTTCACTTGGAAGTGGTTTCTGTGATTTTCGCTCAAGGCTGCATCTCATCTGATCAGGGCTTTGTGTTAATACCTATATAAATCTCCTTAACGACTGGAAGATTATTTTTTCACTGTCATCGGTCTTTGGAATAAAGCCGTTTTCCTATTCGAGGTCTGGTTATCCATTTTTTCTTCGTAACGCATTTACATAATTTGTTTTTTCTCTTTCTGGTTAACGTTTTTTTTTTTTTTTGAGCGCGACAAGATTCTTTCTGGCTTTTCTTTGAAGTGCCTGATTTTTTTTTGTTACATATCAAATACTATGGAGCCGTGTGCGATGACTGTCTACTACTATGGAACTTCATTTGACCACTATCAAGTATTATGGAGGCTCTTAGCCTTAAACAGGGAGGTATCTTGTCGGTGCTTCAAATATTAACCTTTCCTTTAACCTTGTTATATTCTACATTTTTTGATGTGGAGAGGTCCAGAGGACGGGAATTTAATGTCCTTGTCTAGCCCAGGCCCGAAGAAAGCGAGATTCAGGAAAAGAAAAGAAGAAAAGTGATGTATAAGAATATGGAAAAACAAAAGCAAGAGGACTATTAATTTTAAAGCCCCCTTGAGCGTAAGGGAACATTGATCGAAACCGTAGGAATACCTGCAGAAAAGAGAGAGACGCCATCTTGCGTTGGATCAATGTGTACTTAGCAATATTTTCACGTAATGTTGTGTCCTAAACCTCAGGTGAACTTGATTTACCTGGTCATGGCAGATTTCATTATATTTGCTATGTATTTGCTCTCTCTCTCTCTGTCTCCCTCTCAGAATATATATATCTATATATATATATATATATATATATATATATATATATATATATATATCTGAATGAATTTGATCACATCATCCGTTGTTCGAGCCCACGAAACGACAAACTTGTTATCAACTAAAAAATTCTTCTTCGGCTAACATATATGAAAATATATTATTTCCCTGGTAGGGCGAATTGGATATTAGGAAATTTGTAGCTTAATGCTTTTATAAATATATATATATATATATATATAATATATATATATAATATATATATATTATATATATATATATATATATATATATAAATATTATAAATATATTTACTAAATATATATATAAAAACAAATTTCTTATGATGTTCCGGCCAGTTTACGATTTGACGACAAATGCCTAAAGACCTTAAATAGACGAGCTTAATCTTGAGCAACCCTGAAACCTTTACCAAAACCTTATCGTAAAACATAACAAATAACAATTAAGGTAAAAATGTCAGTAAATCCCATTAATGCTTGTAACGATTTTTCAGACTGATTTTAGTTTAGGGCTTATAAGACAGATTCAAGTTTGGTAGCTAATATTTTCACAAGCGTTTGATAATTATATATGGGCGGAAAGATACTAGGCGGTTCATAATGAAGGATTTCTTTGATATTAAAAAGAAATGTTTTTTTTCAAATCAGCACAATGATTGTTTTTAGACCAGCTTTTAAATAATGCTGTTCTTACTCTTTGCGACTGCTCAGTTAACCCTCGAAAGCCTCTTTTCTAGATTCATATGATATTCTAGATTCAATAAGGAAATGTACAACTAGATTTTCTAGGTTTATGACAGTATACTCCTTTTCCAGTGGAGGGTCACTCCAAGAATCCTCACTGTACTTTATCTAGTTAGAAAGTTTCTCTTTATCCCCCTGAAATAAGAAAAATAAAAAAACAAATAGCATTAAGTCTAACTCAAGCATCAATTACGCTGAAGCCACCAAATGATCTTTAATCTACCTACTGTTAATGTTTCATAACAACATATCAAAGGCTCCTTTACCTTACACCAATGCAGCATCTCTGTAAATGAAATGTGATGACCAGGAAGCTCCTTGTCATAACATTCTCATCAATTTCTGAAGCGAAGAAAATGTCGCCTGTCTTCCACTCCAGATGAGCATTATGCTCTCTTTTTTGGGCCTTTCCACGATGATTTTCTTCTTAGGAAAATTAAAGGCCATTGTCATCGATATCTTCAGGAGTCTTTCCTCCCTTTCTTTCGGTGTAACAAAAGCTGCTTCTCTTTCGCTGCCAGTGGCCCGCATCTCCCCAATAAATTTATATGACCGTTGCTCACTCGGTCGCTATTAAGCGATTTCCGCTAAGTGTAGCGTTCGCGAGCTCTGTCTGAGAAATTTGACTCGAGGTCTTTTTGGGTCGTTTCTGACGGGAAGGTGTGAGGTGTTTATATTCAGTGTCATGTATTCATTTGTTTTATATGTTCATATAGTTTTATGGTATCTATATTTAATTTTTATGTAAAGATAATTTACATGCATTACGTTCATATGTAATTAATTAAAGTGTTAAAGATTGAAGATCTTGAAAGAAAACCAACTTTATGCCAGTTCTGTATCATAAGCGATGTATACATGCTCTACATGGCAAGAACATTCTGCTCTCAAGAATTACATTCTCAACCTAAGACTTAGAGAGTGAAAATGCAAATGGCATTAGTATTAACATTAGATCAAGTAGTCTGTCTCCAAAATCCCCTCACATATTTTGCCAAGGACAATATATGAATTATAACTCACTTGACTAAAGCATGCAAGAATATGTTACATCTGCAGTTGCCTTGGATCTGTGGTAGTTTTACTCGCCTGGAATTGGACTGTAAGTCATGATTTTGAAAGTTTGATATTGATTGCCTTATAATTCCAAGATAGGAATCGGTGTTCTTTTAAATCTCCCGTACATAGTTCATAATATATATATATATATATATATATATATATATATATATTATATATATGTATACATAAACCTATCTATTTATCTATCTATATGAAGATATATTAAAAAATATATTCATATGTATAATATGATAGATATGAATTTACACACACACGCACATTATATATATATATATATATATATATATATATATATATATATACATATATATATATATATATATATATACTATATATATATATATATATATATATATATATATATATAAATAATATAATATAATATTCTACAATAATGGGATAGTAATATGTTTAATATAGTGAATGCGATGGACATCAGGTTAATGACTGAGACTTGAAGGCATTTTCACAATTATTGAGATTGATTGTGAATTCAATGAAAGACCTATACTGGCTTTTAGTCAAATTAAATCGAAGAGCATTGTGCGAGATCATATTTGATATGGTAGTGCTTCCAGTCAGGTCTCAATGTGACATTTACGGGATCTCTTAACTTGACTTCAGCTGGCTTTGAGACCATAATCATTGCGTCGCCAACTTGTGGCATTAGATGAGTTACTGGATCTGTTGAATCAACAATGGAAGACTGCTGGGTTGACACAGATTTTTGGAATCTTATAGAAAGCTTGACGGGGTCATACTTGTGGGACCGAACGAAATCGTCCTGGGCTTTCCCCTTCAATCGTAAATATTAAATGCTGACAGTTTCCTTTCGTCTTCCGTTGTGGAATATCTCTTCGTTTACCGATGTTTCGAAGATACTCAAATGAAGAGAGTGGTGTCAACGGCCAAGGAAGGATAACTGCTTTGTATTAGAAACGATATACCTTTAGAAATAGCATTTAGTTACAATTATTAATCTGAGAACTTTATGTCAATTAAGAGTTAGAATACGTGTTGCGTAATGTTGTATCCAAATAGTAATAAAAACAAAATTATTAACGGATGTTCTTTGACGTTAATTTTCAGTAACACCTGAAGTTTTACAGTGAAATGTGTCAGTCCCACAGAACCCTCCTCCTTTATCCGGGAAAGGGTTGGTGCAAATAGATAGATTCCGATGGCGGAGTCAAGGTTAAAAAGAAGTTACAGTTTTTGTTGTTGTTTTCTTGTTTTGTTTTGTTTATTATTCACGTGTGGGAGAGAGGAAGACCTCTCTTACAGATTTCTTAAAGAGAAATTTCCTGCTTCAAATTGAGTCTTCTTCCAGGAAAGGTTCTGGCACTGTGAACCGACATATTGTTGCTGCACCTATAGATAAGATTGCAGGGAATAACATTGTCCAGTAAATTCACAATTTACTGAAATACTTTAAAATAGATTGGTTTATTTTTGAAGATGTTAAAAACAAAATATGCATAGGAGGAAGTAGTTAGTAAAAATAACACTTTTCTCTTTTTTTTTCAGAACTTATTTGTGAGTGGTAAACCAAGTGACGTCATTTTTAACACCATCTCTCAGGAGTGAATAATCCCTTGTAAAAGACATCTTTATTCGCGAACCAGTGAAGTCTGGCGTTTGATTCCATGGAAGATAAGTGCACGAAGTGACTCCAATCGAATTTGTCAGGACGACTTGTCCTTGTGATCTCAGACACTGTTTTTGACTTCAAGTAAACATCACACAAGGACACACCAAAATGTGTTGCGAACACGTTGCAATCAACCCCTCTTGAGCGGCTCCCTGGGAAATGAGACTGTTTCAGTGAGAAAACACCCAGATGGAAAGAGGACTAGAACTCGTCCCTTCCGCGAGAAAAATGGAGTGAGACAGATACGAAGCGAGAGATCAGGTCGAGATACATTTCCGAGTTTGTCATGGGGGAAGAGTCTCTCCACTGGCACCTGAGATGGATGCTGCTTCTGTTGGCCTTCGCACTTACAGCCAGACGCGGTGAGTACTACCTCTTGTCGATGCTCTTCTTGTAGCAGTTATGCACAAATCCTATTTATGTGTATGCTGTTCACTTGTACAAACAGGCAAACATTGATACATATGTATGAACGTGCGCAGTGCTGTACTGAGTGTGTGTTAATTAGGTGGCATTGTTAGTATCAGTGTCAGTCTTCATATTTGGGTGAAGTTAAAGATTTCATTGAGTTTTGTATCTTTGTCAGCTTTCTTTTACACAAGGATTTGCAGATAGATGTAAGTATGAAGAAGTTCATAGGGTATTGGTCTCTGGTCTAAATACGAATATGAATACGAATATATGTATTTATGTATGTCGGTACTATGTACATTTATGCAAACAAGCATGCAGACCTGGAGATGTACGTACATAATTAAGCAAATCGGTAATCTGTACTTTGTGTTTACGTATTAGTTGGTATCATTACTATCGATTGTTATAAAAGCCCTTGTGCCTGGAGTATGGTGCGAACATGTAAGTAGAATTCTATTTCTAAAAGACTTTAGGCAAAAGCTTATCCACTCGAATGGTATGTGGGCACTGCGATCCGTAACCGTTCCACTTACATCAATTTCACACAAGTATCTCATTTTAACTTTGATATGTAAAGAAAATGTTTACTGGTTTTCCTCTATGACTTTTAGTTCAATTCCGCTTTTATGGTAAACCCTAAATATTCCCGATGACAAAAACCAGAAGTTAGAGGACTCCAGTACACTTTGGCAGACAGCTTCGAGACATCTCGTCTCCTCTGCTGTCTCTACAACTTGTGGTTTTATTACTATCATTGCAAGTTTGCCAGTGACTTTTTGACAACCTCATTAGAAGTTTGGTGGAACTGTCCTGAGTATACATAGCGGACATCGTTTCATTTTTCTCTTTTTCTTTCTTATTCTGATTTTGTAACTAGTTATTCCTTTATTCAGAAGTACGTTAGGAAATATTATAAGCTCTTTTTAATTGTTTGGCACAAATAGAACAAGCTACTCCGTCGAATTGCGGATTTTATAGTTTCGTTGTTTTGTTGCATTAGTATTGTTATCATTTAATAATATTCCTTATTTGTATAATATATATAAACGGAATCAAGATAAGTTTAGTGATCTACTGCAAATGGATATGTATAAACTAATACAAAAATCCAAATATATAGAGCGTTTTCAAAAGAACCCCCCCTCAAAAAAAGGTAAATTTCAAGGAACTCTGGAAACTGCCTGAAGTCAAATGGGGATTGTTCATAGGCCTATGCCAGGTGTATTTTTAATGGTTGGCCAACCTCATTTTCATGGTGATGACTGCATAGTAACTGCTGGTCAAGTGTAACTTGTCTTCGGGGCCTGAGATTACTTTTTTACTTGGGGCTCTGGGATAAGAATGGACAATGCCCTCTTTCCCGACTCAAAATCAGTAAATAAATCAAGTGGATTTTTTCAGATTCATTTGTCCAAATATCATTCGCTTCTTTTCGAAAGAGAGAGCTAAAATCATTGGTCACAGTATATCGAATTCCAGTGTGTGACAAGATGACTTAGCATCATTTTCAATCATGTTTATAGATCTAAAACACATGATATTTCCATCATACTTTAGTCCCAATTTATTGGGAATGTACAGATTAATCGAGACACTGACCTCCTCACCTTTGAAGGCAGACAGACCTGTTGATAGCAGATGCAATAAATGGGCAAAAATCAAAGTAGCCTCCGTAGCTAGTAAGAAATTAGCGAGCGGCCAGTCCCTCCGCCACTGGAATTCAAAAGATAGAAACTCATCCTTTTTCAGCAGGTTATGTAAGACGACGTTATACAGAAAAATTAATGTGCAGATCGCCACTGTTCAGTGTTGTGCAATGTCAGAACTTCGGGACACGTGTATACTTTTCATTCAGACATGTATTGTACGGAATACACACAGACCTACATACGAACGAACGCACCCTCACATCCAAGTCCAATGCAAGGCCAAGGACGCTTGAATGGTGCTGAAAAGGCTCTTCAGAGCTGGATATGAAAAATTTAATGCAATTCCGCTCAAGACCTTGGCTCTCGTACCCGGAAAGGGAGCGTTATAGTGGGAGCAATAACAACACGTCTTAGATACGGTCGCGGTCGAATTCCCATGGATATTTGGGGTGCCTCCACGCCAGCCTCTTTATGAATGTGCGCCATAACATTGTAGCGTAACTGTTGTGCGCTCGTAGTGAATGAGCAGTGAACGTATCACGTGACACGATGCCTGATTTCCCATTATTTGCACAGATAGTAGGAACTGCATTAGATGGTTACCGTTTTTTGAATCCGTACAGTTTTGATTGTTTAGTTGTTCTGCTAAGAATTATACATTTCGTTGTGCATAACTCCTCGGATATCAAGTACAAGAAACATTGACTGCTGATAAGCCAATCACAGGGCTGGAGACTCTCAGTCTCTCTCGAGAGTTCACATAGGCAGGATGTATGTTCCACCTCTCCTGAGGGATACTTTTGAGACGTATCCCTCAGGAGAGGTGGAACATAGATCCTACTCATGTGAACTCTCGAGAAACTGAGAGTTTCCCACTCCGTGATTGGCTTAAAACAGCCAATCAAAAGCGTCGTAAGGTACTGGCCTAGACATCAAATGCACGGTTGATGTGAATATATATACTACAGCAGCATCTAGGTATTAATATACTGTTAATAACTTGATTGATATATATACATTTATATACACTGCCTTCCTAGTTCTTTGCACGTCTATAGGGATGAAGTCGCTGGACTCACAACTCTTCTCCAACCTGATTGCGATGTACTGCAGTTGACTGAATACCAGGTGCATAATTCACTCTTTAGAGCTTAACGGAATGCACCAAAATTTTTTCACCTCGATCTCTGGAGACGAATCCGAACCTCTTGCTGGTAAAGCTAGCGTCCTAACCACTATGATATGAGAGAGAGAGAGAGAGAGAGAGAGAGAGAGAGAGAGAGAGAGAAAGAAAGCGGGTGGAAGTCCCACTCCCCAAAGACTATTTCGGGCAAAGCTGTTCAGTTTCGAGTTGTGAACACGGCCAAAGGTTAGCGAATTAAGTCGGGTGAATCTACAATTGTTAGAATTATTTATCACAGTATGAGGAATCTCTCATGACCAACTGACAGTCTGGCTATCTATTTTCAGTGATTCGCGAAGGAGTGGCTATTCAGAAAGGCTGTAGTCTTTCTGAAGGCTTTTCTTTTGACCTGGCCGTCATTCTTGTTATGTCAGCGTTGTCTGACATCTGAAATGATTTCGTGAAGTGGAGGGTTTTCACGTCAGTTCACTTTGCGTAAAACTGAATGCCTTCTTTTCTCTCAGATATGTCAGGTGTTTTCCACAATAGTTACGATTGTACGTTATCTTTGTTACCTCGATTAATAACCACTTCTTTTTTATTGAAGAATCTATTAGGAAATTTCATCTGTTAATCCGTCTTCAAGTCCGTTGTCAGGATCTGTGGATCAGGCCGAAGTTCGGGTTTTTTCCCCTAAAAATGAATAATCAATAAAGCCATTTCTGTACTGGATATTTTTTGGGAAGAAGAGATTGTTTCTGTGTTACTTGTAAGGTATTGGTAATTATGAGATACTCAGTGGGAAAATTTCCAGAAAATATTCTCAGTCAGGAAAGCAGTGGATGGTAGAAATTGCCCATTTTTGTAACAAAAGGTCTGTTGGTAATTTTTGCATAGACGACCCAGAGGAGGCGGCTTCTATAATAGCTCACATATACTAGAACGCTAATGACCAAACGAGATTATGATAACACCTGTAGATCAAAAAGTATGAAGTGTGCCGCTTACTGCTTTCAGCATCATCGTTTTAGTTTTCTGTAAAAGAAAACTATTGAGATGGCTTTGTCTGTCCGTCCGCACTTTTTCTGTCCGCCCTCAGATCTTAAAAACTACTGGGGCTAGAGGGCCGCAAATTTGTATGTTGATCTTCCATCCTGTAATCATCAAACATACCAAATTGCAGCACTCTAGCCTTAGTAGTTTTTATTTTATTTAAGGATAAAGTTAGCCATGCCCGTGCGTCTGCCACAGCTATAGGTGCCAACAACATAGGCCTCTACCGGGCTGTGGCTGAGAGTTTCATGGGCCTTGTCGAAAACTTGATTGCGCCGAAGTTTTATTTGTTTATTTATGTGATATCTTTCATTATAATTTTGGAAACTCAAAAATTCTGAAAGGCTTTGAGTTAGATGAAGGAAAACAACGTCTGAGAAATAATGCCTTCACTCTGTCTCTTTTTCTCTCTTTCTCTCTCGCATATTAAACTTTTTTCACCGAGTTAACTGAAGGAAGACGACATATGAGAAATGATGTCCTCAGTCTCTCTCTCTCTCTCTCTCTCTCTCTCTCTCTCTCTCTCTCTCTCTCTTTCTGTCACATTTGTCAACTTTTCTCACCGTTTTTCTATTCTCTTCGAGTATGACTTTGGCCTTTTGTAGGTACCACCTACACCACAATTACTGCTATTATTATTATTATTATTATTATTATTATTATTATTATTATTATTATTATTATTATTATTATTATTATTATTATTATTATTATTCAGAAGCTGAGCACTGTTCTTATGGAACAATGCCACGGGGACCAGTAACTTGAAATTCAAGCTTCCAAAGAATATGGTGCTCATTAGAAGGTAAGAGAAGGTAAGGGGAAATACAGAAAGAAGAGATCTCGCTTATTAAGAAGATAAAAGTATTTAATTAATTGATAAATAAATAAAAAAAAGGGGATCAGGAATCAATTGAGAATTTGAAAGATCTCAATTATAATACAACTTATGAAAAATTTAACAAACAAGAGACCATCTATCGATGGTCATAGTCATGACTGTTCATATCAGAGAACAAGAAACCTACCACCACGAACCACACTGTCTCAAAGAGATGAATCTCTGGCTAGTTGCAAGATATCTATTATATGTTTATCATTTACAGTGTGTTATTATGCAATTACAAGCTTTAGGGCCTGGTGTCACCCGTTTACTGATAATGATTGAAGGATTAAAATTTTAATGTCGTCGTCACTGATTTATCTCGTCTTAAATCATCATACTTATTTCTCGATTTCTTCACTTATATATATATGTGTGTGTGTGTATGTGTATTAGATATATACAGACATGCAGATTCTGTATAAGGTATTATTAAATCGCCGTTGTGTTCAGGACTTTTGGCTATTTATGTCTCACAGTGCATGGAACGTACATTGCGCAAATGAACATTTCTGAAACATTCAGATTTGCCGAAAAAAAGTCATATGAAACAGCATATGCAGTTGCTCGCAGTTCTCGGAATTGCCCGACCAATTCTACGGTTTTGTATTTCACGTATTCTCTCGTATTCAACGGTGCTCCTCTGTAGGATACGGTTTTTGCCTTCCCCACATTATCACGTGGGTTTATTGTAAATATTGTGGGTTTTTTTCTCCTTAGAATGGTACTCTCTCTCTCTCTCTCTCTCTCTCTCTCAACGTTTTTATCCCCTCCCGTTACATTATTACAACTCGTAATCACCCACATTTTCATCCGTAGAAAGCGAGCTACGATACTATAAGGACGGTGGGCGTCATTTTCAGTAATGACGAGAGTATTGTCGGGAAACTATTGTCATTTTAACCATATGGGCACATGATAGGATGAAATGAACAATTTTGGTAGGAGCAGAAGCGCGCGCGCGCACACACACACACACACACACGCGCGCGCGCGCGCGCGCGCAGTATGAAAGAAGGGAAGCGAGCTTTGACAATATTCCATATAGTACTATGTAAAAATGCCAGGATGCATTGAACAGTTATGGTAGGACCAGAGCTAGCAAGAAAGAAAGGAAGAAGAAGAAACAAAAGAAGAGAGTAAAACGGGGCCTGCGACTCGTTTTTTTCAGAAGATTCACGAGCAGACTCAGTATCAACGGGTGGGCGTTTTTAGTCGCTGAAACTGTTGCAGAAGTTGAAGCCGATTGATTAGCAATAGGCCAAACAAATGTCTTCACGTAGAGATGAGGCTCAGTCGACTTAGTGGCGAAATATTGTGGCGTTCCGATAGGAAAGGTCAACGACTCCAACGGACGTAGGAAAGAAAGAGAGAGCTCCAGTTGCAGTCGAAGGGAGCAGCATGGGAGCGAAAAATATCCACGTATGATTATCAATTGCACTTCTGAGTGGGAGTGGGATTCCGAATGGAAAACGGGAAGAGCCGCCCGTCAAGCAGCAGGCAGTAGGAGGAGAATTGTTAAAGGAAGCAGGAAAGGTGATTACGTGCAAGCAAAGCAGCGGCGGTCAGGGAGGGAGGCTATGGCAGATGACGTGAAAGAGTAGTGAGGAGGAACGATGACCGAAGACTTTGATGACGAGCTGCAAGCAAATGGAGGAAAGGACGTCAATAGCACCACCACCACCTCCACCTCCACCACCACCAGCAGGCGTAGTGGAAGGGAAACCTAGAGGCAGGAGGAGGAAAGAGGACGAAGAGTAAGGTGAGGAGGTGGAGGAAGAGGAGCAAGAGGAGGCGGAGGAGGAGGAGGAGGAGGAGGAGGAGGAGGTAGAAGTAGTCATCCCTATTCCAAAATGCAGTGTTCACTTGAGTGCCTTGGAGAGAGAGAGAGAGAGAGAGAGAGAGAGAGAGAGAGAGAGAGAGAGTGGGGGTTGAAATTGTAGTAGTACGACGAGGGCAGAGGAGGAGGAGGGGGAGGAGGAGGATGAGGAGAAATAAAGAGAAAAAGAATTCTTCTATGTATCCATCTTCGCATACGCTGGGAATACAACCGATAAATGGAGGCTGTCACGGTCGTCGTTAAGCCGTAAATGAAACATCCGTTATCGTAGAAAGAAAGAAAAAGAGAAGAGGGGGGGAAAAAGGGGGCTCATTTAAATGTTTTAATATTTATCTCTGGAAACCATTCTATTTTACATGGAGGGCAGCGTTAAGCGGCCATTGGGAGAGGGAGGGGGAAGGGGGGGGGCAGTGGCCCTGGAACAGGGGGGAGGGGGGAGGGGAGGAGGAAAACCTTTAAAGGTGATGGTGCCTTGAAGCTGTCCACTGCTGGCTACTGCTGTGACCGTGTAGATATGATGATGTGGATGTGTTGAATGGTAGATGATGATGATGATTTTGGTGGTGGTATGGTAGCAGAGGAGGTGGTGATGACGAGAGCTAGGCGCAGGAGGGACGGTCATCATTGATGTTATTGTCGTCATCACCGTTCTCATGTCCTTTACACAATGATGGACAGCAATAGGCGGCGATGCACAATTGCACATGCATTGGCATGGTCATTGGTTTTTTTTTCTATTGTTGATATCTGTGATTGTTCTTAAAATATTCACATGGTCTTTAATGTACTGGTAGTACAGATGGAAAAGTTCAAAGAAACTTTTATTAATCCAATCATTATTTCATTTGAAGCCTACGCGGTCATACTTCATTTGGTTACGGGGGAGCTTCTGTGACGACGATGAGAGAGAGAGAGAGAGAGAGAGACGAGAGAGACGAGAGAGAGAGAGAGAGTGTTTGATGTCGGCTACGACAAATTTGCCCGTGCAGTGATGGAAATGGCACTGAAACGAAAGTTGCCGATGATCGCGTTGCCTTTTAATGCAGACATGAAGATGCCCTAGACTCATGCAGTGTCTTTTCAGCGGAAATCGTAGGTGATAGGATAAAACACTCATAAATGCTGATCAAACTACCATGTTGCCTCAGGCGAGATGCGTGGCCATGTTTGTAATGAAACCTTCTGCATGATTCAGGTGCTGATCTTCACGGAGGCAATATTGTGTGTGTCAAGATAACGCTATCGCGGAGGCTTTTGTCTCCGACACTGGATGGGGAGCGGTTTGGAATTTCTCTTCTTTGCTATGCCGCTCTGACTCTCATCTTTAGATGTATGAATTTCATCGACACCAAAATACCGCAGAACTGCATCTACCTTCGTCATAACTACCATGGTAGATGCATCCATCTACTTGCAGTAGGTCTGCTTAAACCAACCACTGTACGTCTACAAATTCTACTACTTTTACTACCATTACTACACCCATCATCTCTTGCAGTCTACAATAACTACGTTATTGAACCCTCAAGCGGAGCTTCTACGGAGGAGGCGTGCTGTACAAGCAGGTCGTTATTTGGAGAAATCAGCCTGTGAATTTCGTTCCGGTGACAAGCAGTCGAAATCATGTCAGCACAGTTCCACTTAGACGAGTGAAACCTGAAATCGTCGGGCGTCCGAGGGGCATATATTAGGACAAATGGAACCGTGCAGTCTTTGAGCTTCAGGCATCCATAAAAGAGGGTAGATTGCGCTTGTGCATAAGGGCTTGCGTGCACATCTCTCTCTCTCTCTCTCTCTCTCTCTCTCTCTCTCTCTCTCTCTCTCTCTCCTTCCTACTCACACACATACACACGCCGGCACGTATTTGTGCTGGGAAGCCAAAAATACTGTGAGCATAACTGTGATTTAGCAGATACGTTTCATTTAGCTTAAAACTTATTGTTCATTGCTAGTGGAGGGAGTAATATGCTTGCGCACGTGCATATATACATGCTCAGTGTACATAGAAAGATATTCGTACTTATACAGAGTCAAGCACATAGATATAAGTTATTGAAATGCAACTACATATGTAAATAAGGTACCGTAAACAGCTATAGACAAGCAAATATGAAAGAAAGCTAAAGAATACACATATCTCAGAGCCTCGATATGAATGCTAAAATTCCCATAGAAAATCATCACATTAATATGAGAATGTTTTGACAAACATATTCCTGGGCGTGGGTGAGGGACTTATCGGTTGTTTGGACATCGTTCAAAAAATCCAGAAATAGTTAAGAATATCTCTGAATATCCGGGTTGCATGGACACCATTTTAGTATTACGTGAAATCGCAGTCGGGAGAATCTTCCTTCCTGACGCGAGAACGGCCTCTCACTCTCAGAGACCAGGAGGCCTCCTGGACAGTAGCAGGGAACGCCATTTATCAACTTACTTGGATTTCCAGTGATATATAATCTGCAGTGGCTGGGAGCGAATCTTGGTTCGAGGGTGCGTGTGCGGCGTTTGTTTGCGTTTGCACAACATATTTTGACAGGAACAGCAACAGAGACACTCAGTTTAAGCAGGGGGTTACGTAGAGACGCGGCGAGCAGAATTGAGCGTTTAGTCGGGATTACGTAATAGATAGCGAGCCGGAAAGGAGATTCGTAAATGCACTGGGATGAAACGTCGTTGGCAAACAGCTCTTTACTTAGTTATATCGCGTCCTATGGCTTTGAAGTAGAGTACCATGCGCATTTTCCATTTAGCAATTAAGCTTTGGCAGTGTCTCCGTTACGAAGTGACGAGACCACGTTAATGGGAAGCTTTTAGGAAATGCCGCTCTAGTACCGACAGCGCTGAAAATAACTCTTTTGTTTTGCTCATGATTGTAACCATAATTTCAGATATCTGTACAACTAATGGATGCTCATTTTTAACAGAGTGGGATTCAGTCAACTTAAAGCTTTTCTGAAAAAAAATCAAGCTTAAAACGGTAAACACAAAAGGGATTGTTTTCCTACGTCTGCTTTTGTTTTGTAATTAATATTCTGATATTATTTTTTAAATGTTGTTAAGCGGTTGTAGGGAAGAAGTACATAGAGAGTAAGATCATTGTAGCATAGCAATTTTCAAATGAACATGAAAATTATGCTATAAATCTGTAGAAGTTTACAGGTTAGTTATACCCTGCCAACTTCGGTCTGATCCTTGACTAAGCAAGAAATGACAGAGGTATAAATGTAGGTTTAAATTTAGGTGTTTTAATTGAAAATATATTCTGTAAAAGGATTGATTTTATGATTTGAGATCTTTCGATGGGTAACCGTTGTATTCACTACTTTTTCCTTATTTTCTTTGCTCTCTCTCTCTCTCTCTCTCTCTCCTCTCTTCTCTCTCTCTCACGCACGCACGCACACACACACACACACACACACACACACACACACACACACACACGCACACACACACACACACACACACATATATATATATATATATATATATATATATATATATTTATATATATATATATATATATAATAATATATATATATATATATATATATATTCTCATACACACATTTATGAAAATATATAAATTCTTAGGTATATATATATACGTGTATATGTTTCATAACATTAGAATGTTGGAATATCTTTAAATTACCCTCTGGGTTTCCGTGTAAACTTTTATGTAATCGATAACTTTGGGAAAGCTGCGCTGACGAGACTTAATATTGTTTCATCGTACCTGAAAAGGTTTGTCTTCCCGTCTCTTTTCTTCCTTTTCCAAGAAGTGAGGTTTGTCAGAATTACCCTGAAGAG
Organism: Macrobrachium nipponense; assembly: GCF_015104395.2. Classification (NCBI taxonomy): domain Eukaryota; kingdom Metazoa; phylum Arthropoda; class Malacostraca; order Decapoda; family Palaemonidae; genus Macrobrachium; species Macrobrachium nipponense. The sequence goes on from NC_061096.1 coordinate 17,055,079, forward strand.
GCTGCATCTTAGTTGTAACTACGTATGTATGGGACTTCTCCGTCCGGGACCAGAGAGAGACTCTGGCTCTCAAACTTTGTAATATTTCTTGGAAATGTTGCACAGAGCAGTGGTTCTCAACCTTTTTTTGGCCCATGCACCCTTTCACCATATATCAGAATGTCATCCCACCCTCCTTTCCCAAAATTGTCTGCCTTAGAAGGTGCATTCCAAATAATATGCAACAAAATACTACCACACAAGATAGTGGAAAGCCCGGCGTGACCTCTCAGCAGTGCGAAGCGATGCACACTGCGTTTTGTGTGGTCGTAGGGCCAGTTTGAGCCTGCCAATCTGTGGTCACAATTCCCCCCAGCCTCACTGAAACTCTTAAATTAATCCCCTAGGGTGAAATTTCCCCCCTGGTGAAAAAATACTGGTCTAGAAATATGAATACTGGTCCCCCACCCCCTCCCTCATCCATTTCCCTAAAAAGGTTTTAGAGAGAATCTCCCGTATAGCAGAGAGTATGCCTGACTTCCAATGCTAATCTGCTTCAGGCCCATGTGTGAACAGTATATTGGGATTTCGATCACTAGAAGTGCTGAACTCTGTGCTTTGGTCTCTCCTAGACCAAGTAAAAGGTACTAAGATTCTCCTAATCGTCAGTCATCTTTGGTAAAGCTTACCTCAGGCTTCATTGTTTCAGCTGTCTCTTATCTCTGGAAGCTTTCATCGAATTAGTCTCTCCTGAAGTCATGTTGGCTCACAGTCTGTTTTACTTTTGGTTCTTAAAGACTTGTAGGGCATTCTTTCTTTCTTTCTTTTTTATTTATTTGTTTGTTTAAAGAAAAATTATCGGTGACCCCAGGAAAAACCTCGGATTTAGAGCTTGTCCACGGGTATGTTAATTGACTTTCAAGTTTAGAATTAGTATTTTGGTCCAATTGTATCGTATTTCTTTCTTTTTGTTTGTTTGTTTGTTTAGAGAAAAATTATCGGTACCCCCAGGAAGAACCTCGGATCTAGAGCTTGTCCACGGGTATATTAATTGATTTTCAAGTTTAGACTTAGTATTTTGGTCCAATTATATCGTATGTCCTTACGTAGCGAATTTTTCGAAAGAATTTCTTTTGATCATTAGGAAGGTTATTTCCTCTAAAAACAGCATTACTCATATTCTCTCTCTCTCTCTCTCTCGTGGTTTGTTTGCATGGTTTGACTGCTTACGCATTTTCAAGATCACCCTGATGTACTTTGTTGTAAGAGGCAGCCATAACATAACCCCTTTAGAGGCATAATTGAAGCCAGTACAAAATTAAATAAATAAGCACAAAATAAAATATAGAAAAATAGACAAAATCAGCAATTCTAACCTTTGTCAAGGATGACAAGTTTTCTTCAGTCTGTGTGTTTTTATGAATGTTTGCTTTGATCTCTCAAGAACGGATGAACGAAATCTAATGAAGATGAGTGAAAATCGCTCATCAACCTTCTAGAGATATTCATTTTCGGTGATCGCTGGTGAAGATATGAAAACCTAGAAATCATCTCTCATTATTCTTTATTCTTTATTCTTTATTCGTTATTTTGTAATGCAAGGAGAAAAAAAGGCGGCATTGTCCCAGTTAGGGATGAAGTTCAGTGGCATTGAACTCTTGCATTACAATTTCGTTTAGATCTTCATAAGCCCAGGAATATATATTATACTCCAGACCTTCTTTTTTATGAAATATGCCTAATAACTGGAGATGGATCAAGATGGCGACTGGATGGACGTTTAATCTAAAATGCTGATTTCCGCTCGTAAGATCATCTGCAAAATTTTACTTTATTGCTGACTGCTTTTTACGTGGAAAGTGTCCCGTTGTTGCCTGTATGTAACACGTGCTCTGAGAAAGCATTATGCTCTTTTGGACCCATCTGAGCGTTGCCTCAACAAACGAACGGTTTCTTTTCGATTCCCCAAAAACGGTGTTGTGGATGGACTTATTTCGAATTTTACTATTTTCTAGATCAATACTTAGGGACAGACTGAAACTTCAGTCGTGCGAAGGCAGGGTTGGTGATTTAAAAAAAAAATGTCTAAATATTAATTTGATTTTTTTTTAATTTTTTTTTTATTTGTTAGATGTTTTTTCAAGCCTTTTTTTCTCAAAATGTATTTTATGACAGAATTACTATTGATTTATCTTTAAGGTTTCCAGTTCTGGCCTAAAGTATGTACTTGCAATTTTTATTTAATCAAAATAAATAGATGCAACACAGTTATGTTAAGTTTTTATCTACCTCCAAACCATAATTTTCAATTTGTTTGCTTCCGAATTAATAAAAAAATAAGAAAAAAATAAAAAGATCACTTGATTAATTCAATTTGATTTAATCATTGCCGACCTTATACGAAGGGCATTATTAGTTTCTGTTGGTAGTTAGTAAAATAACGCTGGTATACGAGGGATGAACCCCTGATGCGCCGAGGACTCACTCACACACACACACTGTGCCACTCACCTCCACCTTGCATGCACTTTATCGCTCTTTTGGAATATATTCAGGTCCTTTGGTTCCAACACGTCTTCCATTCCACGTATCTAAGACACTCTAGAGTTATTCTACTCTTTCTTTGTCTACCATGTTGGAGGTAGTTGAGTATAACATTTAAGGGAACATTAGAAATTGGTGAACATACGAGTGCATACACATATACATACATAAAAACGTACATAAATACATGCCATGCATACATATATGTATATACTATATATATTATATTATATATATATATATATATATATATATATATATATATATATATATTCAATGGTTTGGTCTATGATTCTTTTTGTTCATAAATAACATCTGTCATAAAAAAATCGAATATGTATAACTTGTAGGCAAACTATTATCTGCTCTGATGATGATGATGATGATGACAACGACAGTGAAACTAATCACCCTTATTATTTTGGTTAGTCTAGCAAAAGAATCCCTGCGAGTATCAGCTTCGTTTCAGTTTCTCTTCCAAACGTCCGAACAGACAGGCATGCAAGAGCCTATCACTTTAATAGTTATTGATGTATTGCTATACTTTAAGCACTCGACTCTACTCACAGGCTCATGCGTTTGAGTACCGTTTCCATATTGAATATTGTCATCACGCAACATGGAATTGCAATATTTTTAAGCCTTATGCAACTTTCATTTTTAAGCTGTCGTTCAATAATTGTTACATTATGACAAATATTTTCATGTTCTTACATGGACGTCCAGCTGAAGTCACCATCAATAAGTTTGACGTCATGGCGAGAAGTTACTGGAGATATTATACAATTGCCATAATTTATGGGTACCTTTCACGGTTCACCACCTTTTGCCCTGAGGATCGTTGAGTTTTATGCTATTATTTTGTGCTTCAGCATATGTAACCGTAAGATGATCAAGGTGATATTGGGTTGCTTTGGTGGATCCATGAAGTTAAGTATACCTTAGTTT